>NC_069500.1:107280429-107378499 GCF_027579735.1 Bombina bombina | reverse complement strand
AAAATACCTTATCCAAACGTTTAGAATTAGTATCAAGAGGACCAGAATCCTCTATTTCTAGAGCAATTAGAACTTCTTTAAGTAAAGAACGAATAAATTCCATTTTAAATAAATATGAAGATTTATCAGCATCAACCTCTGAGACAGAATCCTCTGAACCAGAGGAGTCATCAGAATCAGAATGATGATGTTCATTTAAAAATTCATCTGTAGGGAGAGAAGTTTTAAAAGATTTTTTACGTTTACTAGAAGGAGAAATAACAGACATAGCCTTCTTGATGGATTCAGAAACAAAATCTCTTATATTATCAGGAAGATTCTGCACCTTAGATGTTGAAGGAACTGCAACAGGCAATGGTACTTTACTAAAGGAAATATTATCTGCTTTAACAAGTTTGTCATGACAATCAATACAAACAACAGCTGGAGAAATAGCTACCAAAAGTTTACAGCAGATACACTTAGCTTTGGTAGATTCAGGACTTGACAGCGATTTTCCTGTAGTATCTTCTGACTCAGATGCAACGTGAGACATCTTGCAATATGTAAGAGAAAAAACAACATATATATAAAGCAAAATTGATCAAATTCCTTAAATGACAGTTTCAGGAATGGGAAAAAATGCCAAAGAACAAGCTTCTAGCAACCAGAAGCAATAAAAAATGAGACTTAAATAATGTGGAGACAAAAGCGACGCCCATATTTTTTCGCGCCAAATAAGACGCCCACATTATTTGGCGCCTAAATGCTTTTGGCGCCAAAAATGACGCCACATCCGGAACGCCGACATTTTTGGCGCGAAATAACGTCAAAAAATGACGCAACTTCCGGCGACACGTATGACGCCGGAAACGGAAATAGAATTTTTGCGCCAAAAAAGTCTGCGCCAAGAATGACGCAATAAAATGAAGCATTTTCAGCCCCCGCGAGCCTAACAGCCCACAGGGAAGAGTCAAATTTTTGAAGGTAAGAAAAAATGATTAAATCAAATGCATTATCCCAAATATGAAACTGACTGTCTGAAAATAAGGAAAGTTGAACATTCTGAGTCAAGGCAAATAAATGTTTGAATACATATATTTAGAACTTTATAAACAAAGTGCCCAACCATAGCTTAGAGTGTCACAGAAAATAAGATTTACTTACCCCAGGACACTCATCTACATGTTTGTAGAAAGCCAAACCAGTACTGAAACGAGAATCAGCAGAGGTAATGGTATATATAAGAGTATATCGTCGATCTGAAAAGGGAGGTAAGAGATGAATCTCTACGACCGATAACAGAGAACCTATGAAATAGACCCCGTAGAAGGAGATCACTGCATTCAAATAGGCAATACTCTCCTCACATCCCTCTGACATTCACTGCACGCTGAGAGGAAAACCGGGCTCCAACTTGCTGCGGAGCGCATATCAACGTAGAATCTAGCACAAACTTACTTCACCACCTCCATCGGAGGCAAAGTTTGTAAAACTGAATTGTGGGTGTGGTGAGGGGTGTATTTATAGGCATTTTGAGGTTTGGGAAACTTTGCCCCTCCTGGTAGGAATGTATATCCCATACGTCACTAGCTCATGGACTCTTGCTAATTACATGAAAGAAATATTGATTGGTAATCTCGCCTCTTGAGATTTCCAAACCCCCTGCGCTGTCAAAGATCCCCAGACAGCTCCCCAACCTGAAAGACTCGCATCTGTTGAAATCACAGTCTAGGTTGGATGAAGAAAAGAAGCCCCCTGAATCAAACGGTGGTGATCTAACCACCAAGTCAGAGATAGTCGAGTAATGGGATTTAAGGATATTAATTGTGATATCCTTGTATAATCCCTGCACCATTGGTTCAGCATACAAAGCTGAAGAGGTCTCATGTGAAAACGAGCAAAGGGGATCGTGTCCGATGCTGCAGTCATGAGACCTAAAACCTCCATGCACATAGCTACTGAAGGGAATGAAAGACTGAAGGTTCCGACAAGCTGAAACTAATTTCAGACGTCTTATCTGTTAGATTCAAAGTCATGGATATTGAATCTATTTGGAATCCTAAAAAGGTTACCCTTGTCTGAGGAATCAAGAAACTCTTTGGTAAATTGATCCTCCAACCATGTTGCTGAAGAAACAACACTAGTTGATTCGTGTGAGATTCTGCAGCATGTAAAGACTGAGCAAGTATCAAGATATCGTCCAAAAAGTAAACACCGCAATACCCTGCTCTCTGATTACAGAGAGAAGGGCACCGAGAACCTTTGAAAAGATCCTTGGAGCTGTTGCTAGGCCAAAAGGAAGAGCAACAAATTGGTAATGCTTGCCTAGAAAAGAGAATCTCAGGAACTGATCGTGATCTGGATGAATCGGAATATGAAGATAAGCGTCCTGTAAGTCTATTGTGGACATATAATGCCCTTGCTGAACAAAAGGCAGAATAGTCCTTATGTCACCATTTTGAATGTTGGTATTCTTACATAACGATTCAACATTTTTAGATCCAGAACTGGTCTGAAAGAATTCTCTTTCTTTGGTACAATGAACAGATTTGAATAAAACCCCAAACCTCGTTCCAGATATGGAACTGGCACAATTACCCCAGCTGACTCCAGGTCTGAAACACACTTCAGGAAAGCCTGAGCCTTTACTGGGTTCACTGGAATGCGTGAGAGAAAGAACCTTCTCACAGGCGGTCCTTACCTTGAAACCTAATCTGTACCCTTGAGAAACAATGTTCTGAATCCAATGATTTTAAATTGAATTGATCCAAACATCCTTGAAAAATCGTAGTCTGCCCCCTACCAGCTGTGCTGGAATGAGGGCCGCATCTTCATGCGGACTTGGGGGCTGGTTTTGATTTCCTAAAAGGCTTGGATTTATTCCAGACTGGAGAAGGCTTCCAATTGGAAACCGTTCCTTTAGGGGAAGGGTCAGGCTTCTGTTCTTTATTCTGAAGAAAGGAACGAAAACGGTTAGCAGCCCTAAATTTACCATTAGATTTTTTATCCTGAGGCAAAAAGGCTCCCTTCCCCCAGTGACAGTTGAAATAATAGAATCCAACTGAGAACCAAACAATTTATTACCTTGGAAAGAAAGAGATAGCAACGTTGACTTAGAAGTCATATCTGCATTCCAAGATTTAAGCCATAAAGCTCTCCTAGCTAAAATAGCTAAAGACATATACCTGACATCACTTCTAATGATATCAAAAATGGCATCACAAATGAAATTATTAGCATGTTGAATTAGCTTAACAATAGTATACACATTATGATCTGATACTTGTTGCGCTAAAGCCTCCAACCAAAAAGTTGAAGCTGCAGCAACATCAGCCAAAGAAATAGCAGGCCTAAGAAGATGACCTGAACATAAATAAGCCTTCCTTAGATAAGATTAGTTTCCTATCTAAAGGATCTTTAAAAGAAGTACTATCTGCCGTAGGAATAGTAGTACGTTTAGCAAGGGTAGAGATAGCCCCATCAAATTTGGGGATCTTTTCCCAAAACTCCTATCTATCAGACGGCAAAGGGTACAGTCTCTCAAACCTTAAAGAAGGAGTAAATGAAGTTCCCAAACTATTCCATTCCCTAGAAATTACATCTGAAATAGCATCAGGAACTGGAAAAACCTCTGGAATTACTACATGAGGTTTAAAAACAAAATTTATGCTTACCTGATAAATTTCTCTTGTCCACGGGTTCTTCCATTACTTGTGGGATATTCTCCTTCCCAACAGGAAGCTGCAAGAGGACACCCACAGCAGAGCTGTCTATATAGCTCCTCGCCTAACTGCCACTCCCAGTCATTCGACCGAAGACAAGCAAGAAAAAAAGGAGAAACTATAGGGTGCAGTGGTGACTAGTTTAAAAATAAAAAACACCTGCCTTAAAGTGACAGGGCGGGCCGAGGACTGGATACACCACAAGAGAAAGAAATTTATCAGGTAAGCATAAATTTTGTTTTCTCTTGTAAGGTGTATCCAGTCCACGGGTTTATCCATTACTTGTGGGATACCAATACCAAAGCTTTAGAACACGGATGAAGGGAGGGACAAGGCAGGAACTTAAACGGAAGGCACCACTGCCTGCAAGACCATTCTCCCAAAAAAAGCCTCAGAGGAAGCAAAAGTATCAAATTTGTAGAATTTAGAAAACGTATGAGGCGAAGACCAAGTCGCCGCCTTACAAATCTGTTCAACAGAGGCCTCACGTTTAAAAGCCCATGTGGAAGCTACCGCTCTAGTAGAATGAGCTGTAATTCTTTGAGGAGGCTGCTGGCCAGCAGTCTCATAAGCTAAACGGATAATGCTTCTCAGCCAAAAAGAAAGAAGTTGCCGAAGCCTTTTGGCCTCTCCTCTTTCCAGAGTAGACGACAAACAATGCAGATGTTTGATGAAAATCCTTAGTAGCTTGCAAATAAAACTTTAAAGCACAAACCACGTCAAGATTGTATAACAGACGTTCCTTCTTTGAAGGTTTAGGACACAGTGACAGAACAACAATTTCCTGATTGATATTCCTATTAGATAGTACCTTAGGAAGAAACCCAGGTTTGGTACGCAAAACTACCTTATCTGCATGGAAGATCAGATAAGGGGAATCACACTGCAAGGCAGATAACTCTGAAACTCTTCGAGCCGAAGAGATAGCTACTAAAAACAGAACTTTCCAAGATAAAAGCTTGATATCTATGGAATGCAAGGGTTCAAACGGAACCCCTTGAAGAACTTTAAGAACTAAATTTAAACTCCATGGCGGAGCAACAGGTTTAAACACAGGCCTGATTCTAACCAAAGCCTGACAAAACGCCTGAACGTCTGGAACATCAGCCAGGCGCTTGTGCAAAAGAATAGACAGAGCAGAAATCTGTCCCTTTAAGGAACTAGCCGATAATCCCTTTTCCAATCCTTCTTGGAGAAAAGATAGTATCCTAGGAATACTGACCTTACTCCACGAGTAACCCTTGGATTCACACCAATGAAGATATTTACACCATATCTTATGATAGATTTTCCTGGTGACAGGTTTTCGAGTCTGAATCAAGGTATCAATGACCGACTCAGAGAAACCGCGTTTTGATAAAATCAAGCGTTCAATCTCCAAGCAGTCACACGCAGCGAAATTAGATTTGGATGTTTGAATGGACCTTGGAGTAGAAGGTCCTGCCTCAGCGCCAGAGTCCATGGTGGAGAGGATGACATGTCAACCAGATCCGCATACCAAGTCCTGCGTGGCCACGCAGGCGCTATCAAAATCACCGAAGCTCTCTCCTGCTTGATCTTGGCAATCAGACGAGGGAGCAGAGGAAACGGTGGAAATACATAAGCCAGGTTAAAGGACTAGGGCACTGCTAGAGCATCTATCAGCGCTGCCTGTGGATCCCTTGACCTGGACCCGTAACAAGGAAGCTTGGCGTTCTGACGAGACGCCATCAGATCCAGTTCTGGTTTGTCCCAAAGTTTAATCAGCTGGGCAAATACCTCCGGATGGAGTTCCCACTCCCCCGGATGAAAAGTCTGCCGACTTAGAAAATCCACCTCCCAGTTCTCTACTCCTGGGATATGGATAGCAGAGAGATGGCAAGAGTGAACCTCTGCCCATAGAATTATCTTGAAAACCTCCATCATTGCCAGGGGACTCCTTGTTCCCCCCTGATGGTTGATATAGGCTACAGTCGTGATATTGTCCGACTGAAATCGGATGAACTTGGCCGCAGCTAGTTGGGGCCAAGCCTGAAGAGCATTGAATATCGCTCTTAGTTCCAGAATGTTTATCGGAAGGAGGGCTTCATCCTGAGTCCACGAACCCTGAGCCTTCAGGGAGTTCCAGACTGCGCCCCAGCCCAGAAGGCTGGCATCTGTCATCACTATATTCCACTCTGGCCTGCGGAAACTCATTCCCCTGGACAGATGGACCCGAGATAACCACCAGAGAAGAGAATCCCTGGTCTCTTGATCAAGATTTAACAGAGGAGACAAATCTGTGTAGTCCCCATTCCACTGGTTGAGCATGCAAAGTTGCAGTGGTCTGAGATGTAGGCAGGCAAACGGAACTATGTACATTGCCGCTACCATTAGGCCGATCATTTCCATACATTAAGCCACTGATGGCCGAGAAGTGGAATGAAGAGCACGGCAAGAACTTAGAAGTTTTGATATCCTGACTTCTGTCAGAAAAAAAATTAATTTCTACTGAATCTATCAGAGTTCCTAGGAAGGAAACTCTTGTGAGAGGACAGAGAGAACTCTTTTCTATGTTCACTTTCCACCCGTGAGACCTCAGAAAGGCCAGAACAATGTCCGTATGGGACTTGGCGATTTGAAAAGTCGACGCCTGAATCAGAATGTCATGTAGGTAAGGGGCTACCGCTATGCCGCGCGGCCTTAGAGCCGCCAGAAGGGACCCTAGAACCTTCGTAAAGATTCTTGGTGCCGTGGCTAACTCGAAGGGAAGAGCCACAAACTGGTAATGCCTGTCTAGGAAGGCGAACCTGAGGAACTGATGATGATCTCTGAAAATCGGAATGTGGAGATAAGCATCCTTTAAGTCCACGGTATTCATATATTGACCCTCCTGGATCATAGGGAGGATGGTTCGGATTGTCTCCATCTTGAAGGATGGGACCCTGAGAAATTTATTTAGGATCTTCAGATCCAAGATAGGTCTGAAAGTTCCCTCTTTTTTGGGAACTATAAAGAGGTTTGAATAAAAACCCAGCCCCAGTTCCTGTTGGAACTGGGTGGATCACTCCCATAACCAGTAGGTCTTGAACGCAACGTAAGAATGCCTCTCTTTTTATCTGGTTTACAGATAGTTGTGGGAGATGAACCTTTGAATTCCAGAAGATATCCCTGGGAAACAATCTCTAGCGCCCAGGGATCCTGGACGCCTCTTGCCCAAGCCTGGGCGAAGAGAAAAAGTCTGCCCCCTACTAGAACCGGTCCCAGATTGGGGGCTACTCCTTCATGCTGTCTTAGAGGCAGCAGCAGGTTTCTTGGCCTGCTTCCCCTTGTTCCAAGCCTGGTTAGGTCTCCAGACTGGTTTGGACTGGGCAAAATTTCCCTCTTGTTTTGCATTAGAGGAAACCGAGGCTGCGCCACTCTTGAAGTTTCGAAAGGAACGAAAATTATTCTGTTTGGTCCTCTTATTGGACCTATTCTGAGGAAGGGCGTGACCTTTTCCTCCAGTAATATCAGAAATGATCTCCTTCAGACCGGGCCCGAATAGGGTCCGTCCCTTGAAGGGGATGTTAAGAAGCTTAGACTTTGAAGTAACGTCTGCTGACCAGGACTTAAGCCATAGCGCCCTACGCGCCAAAATGGCAAAACTGAATTCTTAGCCGTTAGTTTGGTTAACTGAAAAACGGCGTCAGAAATAAAGGAATTAGCTAACTTAAGAGCTTTAATCCTGTCTAGAATGTCATCTAGCGGAGTCTCCACCTGCAGAGCCTCCTCAAGAGACTCGAACCAAAAAGCCACTGCAGCAGAAACTGGGGCTATGCATGCAAGAGGCTGGAGAAAAAAACCTTGATGAATAAAAATTTTCTTAAGGAGACCCTCCAATTTTTTATCCATAGGATCTCGGAAAGCACAACTGTCCTCGACTGGGATAGTTGTACGCTTAGCTAGGGTAGAGACTGCTCCCTCCACCTTAGGGACCGTCTGCCACGAGTCCCGTACAGCGGCATCTATGGGAAACATTTTTAAAAGCAGGAGGGGGAGAGAACGGCACACCTGGTCTATCCCATTCCTTAGTAATAATTTCCGAAAACCTCTTAGGGACTGGAAAAACATCAGTGTAAACAGGTACTGCAAAGTATTTGTCCATTTTACACAATTTATCTGGAACCACAATGGGGTCACAATCATCCAGAGTCACTAAAACCTCCCTAAGCAATAAGCGGAGGTGTTCAAGCTTAAATTTAAACGCTGTCATTTCAGAATCAGACTGAAGCAATGCCTTCCCTGAGTCTGAAATGTCACCCACAGATAGAAGCTCACCTGCCTCGGCTTCTGAGTATTGTGAGGGTATATCGGACACAGGCATTAAAGCGTCAGAAAGCTCTGTATTAGTTCTAGCCCCAGAGCTGTCTCGCTTTCCTTGTAACCCTGGCAGTTTGGAAAATACCTCTGTTAGGGTAGCATTCATAACTGCCGCTATGTCCTGTAATGTAAAAGAATTAGACGCGCTAGATGTACTTGGCGTCACTTGAGCGGGAGTTATATGTTCTGACACATGGGGAGAGCTAGATGGCATAATCTCCATTTTTTCAGTCAGAGAATCCCCTGGAGATAAATCTTTAAGCGCCATAATATGGTCTTTATAGTTTATAGAAATTTCAGTACATTTGGTACACATTCTAAGAGGGGGTTCCACCATGGCTTCTAAACATATTGAACAAGGAGTTTCCTCTATGTCAGACATGTTTAACAGACTAGTAATGAGACAAACAAGCTTGGAAAACACTTTAATAAAGGTGAAACAGCAATTAAACAAAAACATTACTGTGCCTTTAAGAGAAAAAAACTAGCACTTAAACTGCAAAACAGTGTAAAAATATAGTAAAGTCTTTGAAATTTTTACATTGTGTGGAAGGGACTAAAGCAACATTGCACCCACTTGCAAATGGATGATTAACCCCTTAGGCCCCAAATCGGATTTAAAAAACGTTAAAAAAAACGTTACAAGACAGTTAAGCACCCTGCCACAGCTCTGCTGAGGCTCCTACCTGCCCTCAAGTACGATTTTGCGCAGAAATAAACCCCTTATAATGGTCCTCAGGTGCCAGAGGACTCCTCTAGGGAAGCTGGATGTCTCAGTCTGAATTAAAACTGCGCTAGAATAGGGCCCTCCCACCATGTACTGGATGCCAGAGGGGCCTTAAGAAAATATTCCTAGGAGTATCTGATTAGCCATGTGGAAACTAGGCCCCAAATAAAGAGTTATCTCCCTCAGAGAAAAAACGTTCTATTATTGAATTCATGTAAACGTTTAACTGTCACTAAGTAATAAGAGTATTACCCTGTTTTGTAAGCATGATCCCAGTCGCGGTTAAATCACTGCATCAGGCTTACCTCAAATACACAGGGCTCTGTCAGCATTTTCTAGAACTCATTCATCTCTCTAGAAATAAATATACTAAACATACCTCAAAGCAGGTAATCTGCAGACCGTTCCCCCAACTGAAGTTGTCCCATACTCTTCAGTTATGTGTGAGAACAGCAATGGACCTTAGTTACAAACCGCTAAGATCATCAACCTCCAGGCAGAATTCTTCTTCTAATTTCTGCCTGAGAGTAAAACAGTACAACACCGGTACCGTTTAAAAATAAACTTTTGATTGAAGGTAAAACTACACTAAGTCACCATAGGAGGAGCTATATAGACAGCTCTGCTGTGGGTGTCCTCTTGCAGCTTCCTGTTGGGAAGGAGAATATCCCACAAGTAATGGATGAACCCGTGGACTGGATACACCTCACAAGAGAAAACCGAATTTAAAGGACCAGTCAACACGGTAGATTTGCATAATCAACAAATGCAAGATAACAAGACAATGCAATAGCACTTAGTCTGAACTTCAAATGAGTAGATTTTTTTTCTGACAATTTTAAGTTATGTCTTTTTCCACTCCCCCTGTACCATGTGACAGCCATCAGCCAATCACAAATGCATACATGTACCATGTGACAGTCATCAGCCATTCACAAATGCATACACACTTATTCTTGCACATGCTCAGTAGGAGCTGGTGACTCAAAAAGTGTAAATATAAAAAGACTTTGCACATTTTGTTAATTGAAGTAAATTGGAAAGTTGTTTAAAATGGCATGCTCTATCTGAATAATGAAAGTTTCATTTTGATTGAGTGTCCCTTTAAACGTTTACTGGTTTTAATATCAAGAGGACTAGACTCCTCCATATCTAATGCAATCAACACCTCTTTAAATAAAGAACGAATAAACTCCATTTTAAATAAATATGAAGATTTGTCAGTGTCAATATCTGAGGCAGAATCTTCTGAACCAGATAGATCCTCATCAGAGATAGATTAATCAGAATGCTGGCGGTCATTTAAAAATTCATCTAATTTATTAAGTTTTAAAAGACCTTTTACATTTATTAGAAGGAGGTAGAACAGACAGGGCCTTCTGAATAGAATTAGAAACAAATTCTCTCACATTAACAGGAATATCCTGAACATTAGAAGTTGAAGGAACAACAACAGGTAATGGACTACTACTAATGGAAATATTGTCTGCGTTTGATAGTTTATCATGACAACTAACACAAACTACAGCCGGAGGAACAGTTACCACAAGTTTACAACAAATGCACTTAGCTTTGGTAGAACCGACATCAGGCAGCAGCATTCCAGAAGTAGATTCTGATACAGGGTCAGATTGAGACATCTTGCAATATGCAATAGAAAAAACAACATACAAAGCAAAATTATCAAATTCCTTAAATGACAGTTTCAGGAATGGGAAAAAATGCAAACAGAATAAGCCTCTGGAAACCAGAAGCAAAAAAGAAACAAGACTTAAATAATGTAAAAAAAAACTGGCACCAAGTATGACGCCCAATTGACAAATTTTTTGGCGCCAGAAACCTCTGCAACAAACGCAACTACGTGAAAACTCTCGGCGCCAACTAAGACGCCGGAAATGACGACATAACGTCAACAAACGTAATTCTCGCGCCAAAAGTGTCTCGCGCCAAAAATGACGCAATAAATTAAAGCATTTTTTGCTCCTGCGAGCCTAACAGCCCGCAATTTAGAAGAAAAGTCCATTTGAAAAATTTTCAGGTAAGAATTTTTTTTTATTCATATGCATTTCCCAAAATGAAACTGACAGTCTGTAAGAAGGAAATATACTGATTAACCTGAATCATGGCAAATATAAGCATAAAACATATATTTAGAACTTTACATATAAAGTGCCAAACCATAGCTGAGTGTGTCATAAATAAAATAAGACATAGTTACCAAAGACACTCCTCTACATATAGCAGATAGCCAAAAAAGTACTGAAACGAGAATCAGCAGAGCTAATGGTATATAAGAGTATATCGTCGATCTGAAAAGGGAGGTAGGAGATAAATCTCTACGACCGAAAACAGAGAACCTATGAAATAGATCCCCGTTAGGATGACCATTGCATTCAATAGGTAATACTCCCTTCACATCCCTCTGTCATTCACTGCACTCAGAGGAAAACCGGGCTTCAGAATGCTGCGAAGCGCATATCAACGTAGAAATCTAGCACAAACTTACTTCACCACCTCCATAGGAGGCAAAGTTTGTAAAACTGAACTGTGGGTGTGGTGGGGGGTGTATTTATAGGCATTTTGAGGTTTGGGAAACTTTGCCCCTCCTGGTAGGAATGTATATCCCATACGTCACTAGCTCATGGACTCTTGCCAATAACATGAAAGAAATATATATATATATATATATATATATATATATATATGTGTGTGTGTGTGTGTGTGTGTGTGTGGATGTATATATATATATATATATATATATATATATATATATATATATATATATATATATATATATATATATATATATATTAGGGCTGGGCGATATGGGCAAAAAAATCGGGATTAAAAAAAAAAAAACACGATTGCGATTTATTCGCAATTTTCTTATAAATGACACCATTTTGCATTATAAAGTTTATTTAACACTACAGAATCTTAATGTACATGTTTCTCAATGTCCAATACACTCTTGGAGCATAAAAATACAAACCACAAAATAGTTGAAATAAAATTTGCTGCCTGTGATGTGATTAAATAATATATATATATATATATATATATATATATATATATATATATATATATATATATATATATATATATATATATATATATATATATATATATATATATATGCAAAAGTTCAAAGGGTATATGTACTCTCACCACCGTCCTGCAGCTGACAGGTTGCTCTTGAGGAGTATGCAGCAAAGAAACAAAGTGAAGCGCTCACTGGACTTTGGATATCAGTGTGAAATACTTTATTAGTGACGTTTCGGGAGCTCTAACATCCCTTCTTCTGACAACCAGAGTGTACAAATGAACAAACTTATAAAGGCCTGTTGGCCCCTCCCCCAGGCTGGTCACCAATCTCTGGAGACCGTGTGCAAACATTAGGGAGCTGAACCATATAGGTAGCCCAAATGTGAATTGAATATAACAATACTAATAACAAAATTCGCCATATTTAACAAAATGGCATATGTGTCTGTCAAATCATATGTGGTGATATTATCAAAAAGAGCATCTTCATACAACAAGTGATCAATGATCCCACCATACTCTCGTTCCCCCAGCCGGTCAGTGCCCCAGGATTGCATGTAAATGGAACAATCCACACTGTAGGTAATATCATTGGACAACTCACAACCACACCTACATCTTGAGTCTTAAAGGGACATTAAACCCAATTTTTTTTCTTTCATGATTCAGATAGAGAATACCATTTTAAACAACTTTCTAATTTACTTCTATTATCTAATTTGCTTCATTCTCTTGATATTCTTTCCTAAAAAGCATATCTGGATAGGCTCAGTAGCTTCTGATTGGTGGCTGCACATAGATGCCTCATGTGATTGGCTCACCAATGTGCATTGCTATTTCTTTAACAAAGGATATCTATAGATTGCACCAAATTAGATAATAGAAGTAAATTGGAATATTGTTTAAAATTGTATTCTCTATCTGAATCGTGAAATATTTTTTTGGGGTTTAATGGCCCTTTAAGTAGTCATAACAACTAAAGTACACAACCAGGGAGAACACTCACGGTTCTTGTTTAACCCTGTAGTGACTGTATGCAACACTCCTGTGTGAATAACTGCCTTATACGGCCAGCATCGCCAGCCAGAGACAAAATCACATCGCTTCTGATTACTCATATTTGCAAATCTATACATGGCTGAGTACGAGACCAAACAAATGAAGGTATATGAGATACCGCTCATCAAGTTTTATTGCAGATACATAGACGACTTGTTTCTGATCTGGCAAGGTGATGTAAATTCATTAGAGGGATGGATTAATGCATTAAATACACTAGACAGTACCATCAGATTCCAGCATGTGGCGGATACAGATTCTGTTGACTATTTGGATGTGAGAATATTTAAATCCAATGGGACACTTGGCACCATCCTCTTCAGGAAGAGTACAGTCCGGAACTCTATTTTACCGGCTAGCAGCTGCCATCAACCAGCCCTCATTCATACAAGACATTTCTCAGCTCAATTATTATCTGTAATCTATTAAAGCCACTTCAGATATTATAACATTTAATAATCATTCAGAGGCTTAACGCACCCAATAAGCTAATACTGAGAATGATAACATTTCTCCATAAGTAGCATGCATATTAACACTACAAAGGTGTACAAATATATACGGTGGGAACAAGTTGATGTTACCATACTAATACTAACAACAGTTACAGTGGAAATAAGCTGTTTCTACACTGATACCAAATAAATGTCACCGCAAAATAACAACAACAGTTATTATCAGCCAAAAGAAATTGTGTAAAAGCAATGTTGTTAGAATAACTACACCCGGAAAAAAACAAACCTGGGTCCTCTCAGCACAAACCACTGAGAGTTATAATAAGTGTTAATAAAAATTTAAAGTACCTATTTAAGTACACAAATATGAACAAAGACTTAAGAAATACGAAATATTCTCATTAAGGGACAAATGGCAATTATGTCATACCATTGTTACATTTAAAGTAACACAAAATGTTTTTGTACTCAGTAGTGACAGAATAACTGGCAAACCGACAAAAGTTATTGCTATATCCAACTTTATTTACACTTAGTAGTGGCAAAATAACTGGTATATTAACATTCTATGATTGCAAAATTATTGCAATATTACCAAAACTACAGTAATGTATGATGTAAAATACATATGCATAAATCATCCAAGACTCAAGTAACAGAATCAACACACGATACACAAAAAATCAGAAGTAACGCTATAAAATGTATATTATTGCTTAAACCAACATAGTGGTCACAATCCAGTGGATACTATTCCACTAGTATAAGAATACTTATATCATACAGTGATAGCCAAATATTGCATGATTATCAAATGAAAATGTAAACATGCAAGATAGGTATGGTATTCACATCTAAAAACTAGTGTATTTACACCGAATGCAGACATAACAATTGCACTACTGCTAAAGTGAACACACGCAGTATACACAATACAATGGTACAGAACACGCGTTGAGAAACCCACAACATATTATACATAAAAAAGCCAATCTCCTTGTAGTTAGTAAACTATCCACATTCAAATTGAGTTCAAGAGAACACATATTCCCATGATTGCATGAAAGACTGGTAGTATTTATACATATAAGCTACCAGGCACCTATTATCCTACTAAAATCCTAATTGACATGAACCAGTGAGTACCGATAACTTATTTATATTACGAAGGCCAGATATAAAATTAATAGGCCTCACAGTTCACCAATAGCAACTAGTGATAGAGTGATTTTAAATGTTTGTTTTCACCCATCTTTAAAAGGAAATTAATAAAAGTTACATTTTAATTACAATTTCATTTTCCTCTACCATCAGTCTGGGCCAAGAGTGCTATATAAGCATTTCTTTCTAGGGAGTCTAATCCCAATTGTCCACAAAACTTATTCGGAACATACCGAAAGCACAACTCCAAAGACTTGTGCGTAACACAGACCCAGAACGGTGCAAGAAAACAGAATTTATGCTTACCTGATGTCCGGTCCACGGCGTCATCCTTACTTGTGGGATATTCTCTTCCCCAACAGGAAATGGCAAAGAGCCCAGCAAAGCTGGTCACATGATTCCCTCCTAGGCTCCGCCTACCCCAGTCATTCGACCGACGTACAGGAGGAAATATGCATAGGAGAAACCATATGATACCGTGGTGACTGTAGTTAGAGAAAATAATTCATCAGACCTGATTAAAAAAAAACCAGGGCGGGCCGTGGACCGGACACACCGTTGGAGAAAGTAATTTATCAGGTAAGCATAAATTCTGTTTTCTCCAACATAGGTGTGTCCGGTCCACGGCGTCATCCTTACTTGTGGGAACCAATACCAAAGCTTTAGGACACGGATGAAGGGAGGGAGCAAATCAGGTCACCTAAATGGAAGGCACCACGGCTTGCAAAACCTTTCTCCCAAAAATAGCCTCCGAAGAAGCAAAAGTATCAAATTTGTAAAATTTGGCAAAAGTGTGCAGTGAAGACCAAGTCGCTGCCTTACTTATCTGGTCAACAGAAGCCTCGTTCTTGAAGACCCATGTGGAAGCCACAGCCCTAGTGGAGTGAGCTGTGATTCTTTCAGGAGGCTGCCGTCCGGCAGTCTCATAAGCCAATCGGATAATGCTTTTAAGCCAAAAAGAAAGAGAGGTAGAAGTTGCTTTTTGACCTCTCCTTTTACCAGAATAAACAACAAACAAAGAAGATGTTTGTCTGAAATCTTTAGTAGCCTCTAAATAGAATTTTAGAGCACGGACTACGTCCAGATTGTGTAACAAACGTTCCTTCTTTGAAACTGGATTCGGACACAAAGAAGGTACAACTATCTCCTGGTTAATATTTTTGTTGGAAACAACTTTCGGAAGAAAACCAGGCTTAGTACGCAAAACCACCTTATCTGCATGGAACACCAGATAGGGCGGAGAACACTGCAGAGCAGATAACTCTGAAACTCTTCTAGCAGAAGAAATTCTTAACCATCTCCGTGGAGATGTTGCCGGTGCAACGGCAAAGAGAATGACTGGGGTAGGCGGAGCCTAGGAGGGATCATGTGACCAGCTTTGCTGGGCTCTTTGCCATTTCCTGTTGGGGAAGAGAATATCCCACAAGTAAGGATGACGCCGTGGACCGGACACACCTATGTTGGAGAAATTGATCTTATACTTCTTTTTCTCTGGATGCTGAAACGTGTTCCCTGTGTGCATGCTGTTGCACCTCAAACAACTCATACACTTAAAACAGCCATTATTATTCTTCAGCCGCACCCGTTTATCAGTCAGTGGTGTTAGATCTGTCCTCATCAGTAAATCCTTCAGGCTTTTGCCTCTCTGATATGCCAGATGGGGTGTCCCCCACCCTGTAAATGGCAATGAGGGGTTGGACTGGACCAACGTCCATTCCTCCTTTAAGGCTCTTGTAATACAGTGCTGATCCAGAGTGTAGGTTTTTACAAATGTGAGTTGGGGGGTGGTATCCCGTGTACCTTCGTCACAACCAGTTTGATAGGTAAATTTAAAAAAAAACAAAGCTCTATTTCTGTTTAAATGGAGAGATGGCAAAAATGCTAAAAATTCTCTGGTCTTTTGGGCAAGTTTCAGACTCAACTGCCTGGTACTTAATGGGTTAATATTGGATAGGGTTACCCCGAGCCACTATCGCTCAATGGACTTAGGTGTGAGCTCTGTCCTTTGGTTGACGTAGTTTTCCTGGTAATTTATATATCATCACAACAGATACATAGGTAAAAAGAGATGCAATATACAATATGAAGAAATTGACAGACAGAACAACATTTTCTGGGAATTAGTACACATGATTAGTAAACAAAAATTGCAATATATTACACTAACATTAACCCCTTAATGACCGAGGACGTGCAGGGTACGTCCTCAAAAAAAAGGCAGTTAATGCCTGAGAACGTACCCTGCACGTCCTCGGTGTGGAAAGCAGCTGGAAGCGATCCTGCTCGCTTCCAGCTGCTTTTCGGTTATTGCAGTGATGCCTCGATATGGAGGCATCCTGCAATAACCATGTATGGCCATCCGATGCAGAGAGAGCCACTCTGTGGCCCTCTCTGCACCGGACATCGATGGCCGGTATCGTTGGTGGGTGGGAGCCGACGTGGGAGGCGGGTGGCGGCCATCGATGGGCCCAGTGATGTGGAGGGGGCGGGATCGTGGGCGGGGATGACCGGGGGCGCGCACGGGCGCGCGCGCGTGCACGATAGGGAGGGGGCGGGCGCGTGCACGGGAGGGAGCGGGTGGGAACCGCTACACTACAGAAAAAGGATTTGCTCATCAGGGTTCTAAAACGTAAAATTAATAAAAATAAAAAGCGAAATCAGGGGGTGTTGGGTTAGTATGTGGGAGGGAAGCTACACTACAGAAAAAAAAATGGGGAAAAATAAAAAAAAATGGGGAAAAATAAAAAAAAAAAACTTTTTTTCTGCAAATTGGGTACTGGCAGATAGCTGCCAGTACCCAAGATGGCCCCCAAAAAGGCAAAGGGGGATGGTTAGAGGGCATCTGGTGGTGAAATGGTGGCATGAAATATACCAAAATGGGCCTAGATCAATACTTTGGGTTGTCTACTACACTACACTAAAGCTAAAATTAACCCTAGAAGCTCCCTACATGCTCCCTAATTAACCCCTTCACTGCTGGGCATAATACACTTGTGGTGCGCAGTGGCATTTAGCGTCCTTCTAATTACCAAAAAGCAACAACAAAAGCCATACATGTCTGCTATTTCTGAACAAAGGGGATCTCAGAGAATAATTTACAACCATTTATGCCATAATTGCACAAGTTGTTTGTAAATAATTTCAGTGAGAAACCTAAAGTTTGTCAAAAAAATTGTGAAAAAGTGAACGATTTTCTTTATTTGATTGCATTTGGCGGTGAAATGGTGACATGAAATATACCAAAATGGGCCTAGATCAATACTTTGGGGTGTCTATACATGTTAAGGGATTTTCAGGGATTCCTGAAAGATATCAGTGTCCCAATGTAACTAGTGCTAATTTTGAAAAAAACAGAATTTATGCTTACCTGATAAATTACTTTCTCCAACGGTGTGTCCGGTCCACGGCGTCATCCTTACTTGTGGGATATTCTCTTCCCCAACAGGAAATGGCAAAGAGCCCAGCAAAGCTGGTCACATGATCCCTCCTAGGCTCCGCCTTCCCCAGTCATTCGACCGACGTAAAGGAGGAATATGCATAGGAGAAATCATATACCACCGTGGTGACTGTAGTTAGAGAAAATAATTCATCAGACCTGATTAAAAAACCATGGCGGGCCGTGGACCGGACACACTGTTGGAGAAAGTAATTTATCAGGTAAGCATAAATTCTGTTTTCTCCAACATAGGTGTGTCCGGTCCACGGCGTCATCCTTACTTGTGGGAACCAATACCAAAGCTTTAGGACACGGATGATGGGAGGGAGCAAATCAGGTCACCTAGATGGAAGGCACCACGGCTTGCAAAACCTTTCTCCCAAAAACAGCCTCCGAAGAAGCAAAAGTATCAAATTTGTAAAATTTGGTAAAAGTGTGCAGTGAAGACCAAGTCGCTGCCTTACATATCTGATCAACAGAAGCCTCGTTCTTGAAGGCCCATGTGGAAGCCACAGCCCTAGTGGAGTGAGCTGTGATTCTTTCAGGAGGCTGCCGTCCGGCAGTCTCATAAGCCAATCGGATGATGCTTTTAAGCCAAAAGGAAAGAGAGGTAGAAGTTGCTTTTTGACATTCTCCTTTTACCAGAATAAACAACAAACAAGGAAGATGTTTGTCTGAAATCCTTTGTAGCCTCTAAATAGAATTTTAGAGCACGAACTACATCCAAATTGTGCAACAAACGTTCCTTCTTTGAAACTGGATTCGGACACAAAGAAGGCACAACTATCTCCTGGTTAATATTTTTGTTAGAAACAACTTTCGGAAGAAAACCAGGTTTAGTACGCAAAACTACCTTATCTGCATGGAACACCAGATAAGGAGGAGAACACTGCAGAGCAGATAACTCTGAAACTCTTCTAGCAGAAGAAATTGCAACCAGAAACAAAACTTTCCAAGATAATAACTTAATATCTACGGAATGTAAGGGTTCAAACGGAACCCCTTGAAGAACTGAAAGAACTAAATTGAGACTCCAAGGAGGAGTCAAAGGTTTGTAAACAGGCTTGATTCTAACCAGAGCCTGAACAAAAGCTTGAACATCTGGCACAGCCGCCAGCTTTTTGTGAAGTAAAACAGATAAAGCAGAAATCTGTCCCTTCAAAGAACTTGCAGATAATCCTTTCTCCAAACCCTCTTGTAGAAAGGATAGAATCTTAGGAATTTTTATCTTGTTCCATGGGAATCCTTTAGATTCGCACCAACAGATATATTTTTTCCATACTTTATGGTAAATTTTTCTAGTTACAGGCTTTCTAGCCTGAATAAGAGTATCAATGGCAGAATCTGAGAACCCACGCTTTGATAAAATCAAGCGTTCAATCTCCAAGCAGTCAGTTGGAGTGAGGCCAGATTCGGATGTTCGAACGGACCTTGAACAAGAAGGTCCCGTCTCAAAGGTAGCTTCCATGGTGGAGCCGATGACATATTCACCAGGTCTGCATACCAAGTTCTGCGTGGCCACGCAGGAGCTATCAAGATCACCGAAGCCCTCTCCTGATTGATCCTGGCTACCAGCCTGGGAATGAGAGGAAACGGTGGGAATACATAAGCTAGGTTGAAGGTCCAGGGCGCTACTAGTGCATCTACTAGAGTCGCCTTGGGATCCCTGGATCTGGACCCGTAGCAAGGAACCTTGAAGTTCTGACGAGACGCCATCAGATCCATGTCTGGAATGCCCCATAATTGAGTTATTTGGGCAAAGATTTCCGGATGGAGTTCCCACTCCCCCGGATGAAATGTCTGACGACTCAGAAAATCCGCTTCCCAATTTTCCACTCCTGGGATGTGGATTGCAGACAAGTGGCAGGAGTGAGTCTCCGCCCATTGAATTACTTTGGTCACTTCTTCCATTGCCAGGGAACTCCTTGTTCCCCCCTGATGGTTGATATATGCAACAGTCGTCATGTTGTCTGATTGAAACCTTATGAATTTGGCCTTTGCTAGTTGAGGCCAAGCCTTGAGAGCATTGAATATCGCTCTCAGTTCCAGAATGTTTATCGGGAGAAGAGATTCTTCCCGAGACCATAGACCCTGAGCTTTCAGGGGTTCCCAGACCGCGCCCCAGCCCACCAGACTGGCGTCGGTCGTGACAATGACCCACTCTGGTCTGCGGAAGCTCATCCCTTGTGACAGGTTGTCCAGGGTCAGCCACCAACAGAGTGAATCTCTGGTCCTCTGATCTACTTGGATCGTCGGGGACAAGTCTGTATAATCCCCATTCCACTGTCTGAGCATGCACAGTTGTAATGGTCTTAGATGAAGTCGCGCAAAAGGAACTATGTCCATTGCCGCAACCATCAAACCTATTACTTCCATGCACTGCGCTATGGAAGGAAGAAGAACAGAATGAAGTACTTGACAAGAGCTTAGAAGTTTTGATTTTCTGGCCTCTGTCAGAAAAATCTTAATTTCTAAGGAGTCTATTATTGTTCCCAAGAAGGGAACTCTTGTCGACGGGAATAGAGAACATTTTTCTACGTTCACTTTCCACCCGTGAGATCTGAGAAAGGCTAGGACAATGTCCGTATGAGCCTTTGCTTGTGGCAGAGACGACGCTTGAATCAGTATGTCGTCCAAGTAAGGTACTACTGCAATGCCCCTTGGCCTTAGCACCGCTAAAAGGGACCCTAGTACCTTTGTGAAAATTCTTGGAGCAGTGGCTAATCCGAATGTAAGTGCCACAAACTGGTAATGCTTGTCCAGAAAGGCGAACCTTAGGAACTGATGATGTTCCTTGTGGATAGGAATATGTAGATACGCATCCTTTAAATCCACCGTGGTCATGAATTGACCTTCCTGGATGGTAGGAAGAATTGTCCGAATGGTTTCCATTTTGAACGATGGAACCCTGAGAAAACATAATTTATGCTTACCTGATAAATTCCTTTCTTCTGTTGTGTGATCAGTCCACGGGTCATCATTACTTCTGGGATATAACTCCTCCCCAACAGGAAATGCAAGAGGATTCACCCAGCAGAGCTGCATATAGCTCCTCCCCTCTACGTCACTCCCAGTCATTCGACCAAGAATCAACGAGAAAGGAGAAACCAAGGGTGAAGTGGTGACTGGAGTATAATTTAAAAGATATTTACCTGCCTTAAAAAACAGGGCGGGCCGTGGACTGATCACACAACAGAAGAAAGGAATTTATCAGGTAAGCATAAATTATGTTTTCTTCTGTTATGTGTGATCAGTCCACGGGTCATCATTACTTCTGGGATACCAATACCAAAGCAAAAGTACACGGATGACGGGAGGGATAGGCAGGCTCATTATACAGAAGGAACCACTGCCTGAAGAACCTTTCTCCCAAAAATAGCCTCCGAGGAAGCAAAAGTGTCAAATTTGTAAAATTTGGAAAAAGTATGAAGCGAAGACCAAGTTGCAGCCTTGCAAATCTGTTCAACAGAGGCCTCATTCTTAAAGGCCCAAGTGGAAGCCACAGCTCTAGTAGAATGAGCTGTAATTCTTTCAGGAGGCTGCTGTCCAGCAGTCTCATAGGCTAAACGAATTATGCTACGAAGCCAGAAGGAGAGAGAGGTAGCCGAAGCCTTATGACCTCTCCTCTGACCAGAGTACACGACAAACAGGGAAGACGTTTGTCGAAAATCCTTAGTTGCCTGCAAGTAGAACTTGAGGGCACGAACTACATCCAGATTGTGTAGAAGACGTTCCTTCTTTGAAGAAGGATTCGGGCACAGGGAAGGCACCACGATCTCTTGATTGATGTTCCTGTTAGTGACTACCTTAGGTAAGAACCCAGGTTTTGTACGCAGAACTACCTTATCTGAATGAAAAATCAAATAAGGAGAATCACAATGTAAAGCTGATAACTCAGACTCTCCGAGCCGAAGAAATAGCCATTAAAAATAACACTTTCCAAGATAACAACTTTATATCAATGGAATGAAGGGGTTCAAACGGAACTCCTTGTAGAACGTTAAGAACAAGGTTTAAACTCCATGGCGGAGCAACAGTTTTAAACACAGGCTTGATCCTAGCTAAAGCCTGACAAAAGGCCTGGACGTCTGGGTTTTCTGACAGACGCCTGTGTAACAAGATGGACAGAGCTGAGATCTGTCCCTTTAATGAGCTAGCCGATAAACCCTTTTCTAAACCTTCTTGTAGAAAGGACAATATCCTAGGAATCCTAACCTTACTCCAGGAGTAACCTTTGGATTCGCACCAGTATAGGTATTTACGCCATATCTTGTGGTAAATCCTTCTGGTAACAGGCTTCCTAGCCTGTATCAGGGTATCAATAACCGACTCAGAAAAACCACGTTTTGATAAAATCAAGCGTTCAATTTCCAAGCAGTCAGCTTCAGAGAAGTTAGATTTTGATGTTTGAATGGACCCTGTATCAGAAGGTCCTGTCTTAGAGGTAGAGACCAAGGCGGACAGGATGACATGTCCACTAGATCTGCATACCAAGTCCTGCGTGGCCATGCAGGCGCTATTAGAATCACTGATGCTCTCTCCTGTTTGATTTTGGCAATCAATCGAGGAAGCAGCGGGAAGGGTGGAAACACATAAGCCATCCCGAAGTTCCAAGGTGCTGTCAAAGCATCTATCAGAACCGCTCCCGGATCCCTGGATCTGGACCCGTAGCGAGGAAGTTTGGCGTTCTGGCGAGACGCCATGAGATCTATCTCTGGTTTGCCCCAACGTCGAAGTATTTGGGCAAAGACCTCCGGATGAAGTTCCCACTCCCCCGGATGAAAAGTCTGGCGACTCAAGAAATCCGCCTCCCAGTTCTCCACTCCCGGGATGTGGATTGCTGACAGGTGGCAAGAGTGAGACTCTGCCCAGCGAATTATGTTTGATACTTCCATCATTGCTAGGGAGCTTCTTGTCCCTCCTTGATGGTTGATGTAAGCTACAGTCGTGATGTTGTCCGACTGAAACCTGATGAACCCCCGAGTTTTTAACTGGGGCCAAGCCAGAAGGGCATTGAGAACTGCTCTCAATTCCAGAATGTTTATTGGCAGGAGACTTTCCTCCTGATTCCATTGTCCCTGAGCCTTCAGAGAATTCCAGACAGCGCCCCAACCTAGTAGGCTGGCGTCTGTTGTTACAATTGTCCAGTCCGGCCTGCTGAATGGCATCCCCCTGGACAGATGTGGCCGAGAAAGCCACCATAGAAGAGAGTTTCTGGTCTCTTGATCCAGATTCAGAGTAGGGGACAAGTCTGAGTAATCCCCATTCCACTGACTCAGCATGCACAATTGCAGCAGTCTGAGATGTAGACGTGCAAAGGGTACTATGTCCATTGCTGCTACCATTAAGCCGATCACCTCCATGCATTGAGCTACTGACGGGAGTTGAATGGAATGAAGGACACGGCATGCATTTAGAAGCTTTGTTAATCTGTCTTCTGTCAGATAAATCTTCATTTCTACAGAATCTATAAGAGTCCCCAAGAATGGAACTCTTGTGAGAGGAAAGAGAGAACTTTTCTTTTCGTTCACTTTCCATCCATGCGACCTTAGAAATGCCAGAACTAACTCTGTATGAGACTTGGCAGTTTGAAAGCTTGAAGCTTGTATCAGAATGTCGTCTAGGTACGGAGCTACCGAAATTCCTCGCGGTCTTAGTACCGCCAGAAGGGCACCCAGAACCTTTGTGAAGATTCTTGGAGCCGTAGCCAATCCGAATGGAAGAGCTACAAACTGGTAATGCCTGTCTAAGAAGGCAAACCTTAGATACCGGTAATGATCTTTGTGAATCGGTATGTGAAGGTAAGCATCCTTTAAGTCCACTGTGGTCATGTACTGACCCTTTTGGATCATGGGTAAGATTGTCCGAATAGTTTCCATTTTGAACGATGGAACTCTTAGGAATTTGTTTAGGATCTTTAAATCCAAGATTGGCCTGAAAGTTCCCTCTTTTTTGGGAACCACAAACAGGTTTGAGTAAAACCCTTGTCCTTGTTCCGACCGCGGAACCGGATGGATCACTCCCATTAATAACAGATCTTGTACACAGCGTAGAAACGCTTCTTTCTTTATCTGGTTTGTTGACAACCTTGACAGATGAAATCTCCCTCTTGGGGGAGAGAATTTGAAGTCTAGAAGGTATCCCTGAGATATGATCTCTAGCGCCCAGGGATCCTGAACATCTCTTGCCCAAGCCTGGGCGAAGAGAGAGAGTCTGCCCCCCACTAGATCCGGTCCCGGATCGGGGGCCCTCGGTTCATGCTGTCTTTGGGGCAGCAGCAGGTTTCCTGGCCTGCTTGCCCTTGTTCCAGGACTGGTTAGGTTTCCAGCCTTGTCTGTAACGAGCAACAGCTCCTTCCTGTTTTGGTGCAGTGGAAGTTGGTGCTGCTCCTGCTTTGAAATTCCGAAAGGGACGAAAATTAGACTGTCTAGCCTTAGCTTTGGCTTTGTCTTGAGGCAGGGCGTGGCCCTTACCTCCTGTAATGTCAGCGATAATTTCTTTCAAACCGGGCCCAAATAAAGTTTGCCCCTTGAAAGGTATATTAAGTAATTTGGACTTAGAAGTTACATCAGCTGACCAGGATTTTAGCCACAGCGCCCTACGTGCCTGAATGGCGAATCCTGAGTTCTTAGCCGTAAGTTTGGTTAAATGTACTACGGCCTCCGAAATGAATGAATTAGCTAGTTTAAGGACTCTAAGCCTGTCCGTAATGTCGTCCAGCGTAGCTGAACTAAGGTTCTCTTCCAGAGACTCAATCCAAAATGCTGCCGCAGCCGTAATCGGCGCGATGCATGCAAGGGGTTGCAATATAAAACCTTGTTGAACAAACATTTTCTTAAGGTAACCCTCTAAATTTTTATCCATTGGATCTGAAAAAGCACAGCTATCCTCCACCGGGATAGTGGTACGCTTAGCTAAAGTAGAAACTGCTCCCTCCACCTTAGGGACCGTTTGCCATAAGTCCCGTGTGGTGGCGTCTATTGGAAACATCTTTCTAAATATTGGAGGGGGTGAGAACGGCACACCGGGTCTATCCCACTCCTTAGTAACAATTTCAGTTAGTCTCTTAGGTATAGGAAAAACGTCAGTACTCGCCGGTACCGCAAAGTATTTATCCAACCTACACAATTTCTCTGGTATTGCAACAGTGTTACAATCATTAAGAGCCGCTAAAACCTCCCCTAGTAATACACGGAGGTTCTCCAATTTAAATTTAAAATTTGAAATATCTGAATCCAATCTGTTTGGATCAGAACCGTCACCCACAGAATGAAGCTCTCCGTCCTCATGCTCTGCAAGCTGTGACGCAGTATCAGACATGGCCCTAGTATTATCAGCGCACTCTGTTCTCACCCCAGAGTGATCACGCTTGCCTCTTAGTTCTGGTAATTTAGCCAAAACTTCAGTCATAACAGTAGCCATATCTTGTAATGTTATCTGTAATGGCCGCCCAGATGTACTAGGCGCCACAATATCACGCACCTCCCGGGCGGGAGATGCAGGTACTGACACGTGAGGCGAGTTAGTCGGCATAACTCTCCCCTCGCTGTTTGGTGAAATTTGTTCAATTTGTACAGATTGGCTTTTATTTAAAGTAGCATCAATACAGTTAGTACATAAATTTCTATTGGGCTCCACCTTGGCATTGGAACAAATGACACAGGTATCTTCCTCTGAATCAGACATGTTTAACACACTAGCAATAAACTTGCAACTTGGTTACAATCTTATTTAACAAAAACGTACTGTGCCTCAAAGAAGCACTAAACGATTAAATGACAGTTGAAATAATGAACTGAAAAACAGTTATAGCATCAATCCTTAAAAACAACACAACTTTTAGCAAAGGTTTGTTCCCCTTAGTAAAGTAACAATAATTAAATTTGAAACATAAAAATTACAGAGCAACGTTTTTTAATCACAGTCAATATATAAGTCTCACAGCTCTGCTGAGAGAATCTACCTCCCTCCAAAGAAGTTTGAAGACCCCTGAGTTCTGTTAGAGATGAACCGGATCATGCAGGAAATACAAGAGTAACTGACTGGAAATTTTTGATGCGTAGCAAAGAGCGCCAAAAACGGCCCCTCCCCCTCACACACAGCAGTGAGAGAGAAACGAAACTGTCACAATTTAAAACAAGCAACTGCCAAGTGGAAAAATAATGCCCAAACATTTATTCACTCAGTACCTCAGAAAATGCAAACGATTCTACATTCCAGCAAAAACGTTTAACATAATAAATACCTATTCAAAAGTTTAATGTACTTTTAACAGAGTAATTCCAGTGAAATACCATCCCCAGAATACTGAAGTGTAGAGTATACATACATGTCATTATAACGGTATGGCAGGATTTTCTCATCAATTCCATTCAGAAAATAAAAACTGCTACATACCTCAATGCAGATTCATCTGCCCGCTGTCCCCTGATCTGAAGCTTTTACCTCCCTCAGATGGCCGAGAAACAGCAATATGATCTTAACTACTCCGGTTAAAATCATAGTAAAAACTCTGGTAGATTCTTCTTCAAACTCTGCCAGAGAGGCAATAACACGCTCCGGTGCTATTGTAAAATAACAAACTTTTGATTGAAGTTATAAAAACTAAGTATAATCACCATAGTCCTCTCACACATCCTATCTAGTCGTTGGGTGCAAGAGAATGACTGGGAGTGACGTAGAGGGGAGGAGCTATATGCAGCTCTGCTGGGTGAATCCTCTTGCATTTCCTGTTGGGGAGGAGTTATATCCCAGAAGTAATGATGACCCGTGGACTGATCACACATAACAGAAGAAATTTGTTTAGGATCTTGAGATCCAAAATTGGCCTGAATGTTCCCTCTTTTTTGGGAACTATGAACAGATTGGAGTAAAACCCCATCCCTTGTTCTCTTAATGGAACAGGATGAATCACTCCCATTTTTAACAGGTCTTCTACACAATGTAAGAATGCCTGTCTTTTTATTTGGTCTGAAGACAATTGAGACCTGTGGAACCTTCCCCTTGGGGGTAGTTCCTTGAATTCCAGGAGATAACCTTGAGAAACTATTTCTAGCGCCCAAGGATCCTGAACATCTCTTGCCCAAGCCTGAGCGAAGAGAGAGAGTCTGCCCCCCACCAGATCCGGTCCCGGATCGGGGGCCAACATCTCATGCTGTCTTAGTAGCGGTAGCAGGTTTCTTGACCTGCTTACCTTTGTTCCAGCCTTGCATCGGTCTCCAGGCTGGCTTGGTTTGAGAAGAATTACCCTCTTGCTTAGAGGATGTAGAATTTGAGGCTGGTCCGTTTCTGCGAAAGGGACGAAAATTCGTTTTATTTTTAGCCTTAAAAGACCTATCCTGAGGAAGGGCGTGGCCCTTTCCCCCAGTGATGTCTGAAATAATCTCTTTCAAGTCAGGGCCAAACAGCGTATTCCCCTTGAAAGGGATGTTAAGCAATTTGTTCTTGGAGGACACATCCGCTGACCAAGACTTTAGCCAAAGCGCTCTGCGCGCCACAATAGCAAAACCTGAATTTTTCGCCGCTAATCTAGCTAATTGCAAAGTGGCGTCTAAGGTAAAAGAGTTAGCCAATTTAAGTGCTTGAACTCTGTCCATAACCTCCTCATAAGAAGATGCTTTATTGAGCGACTTTTCTAGTTCTTCGAACCAGAAACACTCTGCTGTAGTGACAGGAACAATGCATGAAATTGGTTGTAGAAGGTAACCTTGCTGAACAAACATCTTTTTAAGCAAACCCTCTAATTTTTTATCCATAGGATCTTTGAAAGCACAACTATCTTCTATAGGGATAGTGGTGCGTTTGTTTAGAGTAGAAACCGACCCCTCGACCTTGGGGACTGTCTGCCATAAGTCCTTCCTGGGGTCGGCCATAGGAAATAATTTCTTAAATATAGGGGGAGGGACAAAAGGTATGCCGGGCCTTTCCCATTCTTTATTTACAATGTCCGCCACCCGCTTGGGTATAGGAAAAGCTTCGGGGGGCACCGGGACCTCTAGGAACTTGTCCATCTTACATAATTTCTCTGGAATGACCAAATTGTCACAATCATCCAGAGTAGATAACACCTCCTTAAGCAGAGCGCGGAGATGTTCCAATTTAAATTTGAATGTAATAACGTC
Organism: Bombina bombina; assembly: GCF_027579735.1. Taxonomy (NCBI): domain Eukaryota; kingdom Metazoa; phylum Chordata; class Amphibia; order Anura; family Bombinatoridae; genus Bombina; species Bombina bombina. The sequence continues at coordinate 107,350,471 of NC_069500.1, read as the reverse complement.
AGGTTCAGCTTGTTGAGAAATTTTTCCTGAATCTGAAATTTCTCCCTCAGACAAAACCTCCCTGGCCCCTTCAGACTGGTGTAAGGGCATGTCAGAACCATTATCATCAGCGTCCTCATGCTCTTCAGTATCTAAAACAGAGCAGTCGCGCTTTCGCTGATAAGTGGGCATTTTGGCTAAAATGTTTTTAATAGAATTATCCATTACAGCCGTTAATTGTTGCATAGTAAGGAGGATTGGCGCACTAGATGAACTAGGGACCTCCTGAGTGGGCAAGACTGGTGTAGACATAGAAGGAGATGATGCAGTACCATGCTTACTCCCCTCACTTAAGGAATCATTTTGGGCAACATTATTAACAGTGGCATCATTCACATTCATCACATATATTTAAATGGAGAGGAACCTTGGCTTCCGAACATACAGAACATCGTCTATCTGATGGTTCAGACATGTTAATAGGCATAAACTTGATAACAAAGCACAAAAAACGTTTTAAAATAAAACCATTACTGTCACTTTAAATTTTAAACTGAACACACTTTATTACTGAATATGTGAAAAAGTATGAAGGAATTGTTCAAAATTCACCAAAATGTCACCACGGCGTCTTAAAGCCTTAAAAGTATTGCACACCAAATTTGAAAGCTTTAACTCTTAAAATAACGGAACCGGAGCAGTTTTTACATTTAACCCCTATACAGTCCCTGGTATCTGCTTTGCTGAGACCCAACCAAGCCCAGAGGGGAATACGATACCAAATGACGCCTCCAATAAGCTTTTTCAGTGGATCTGAGCTCCTCACACATGCATCTGCATGCCTTGCTTCTCAAAAACAACTGCGCACTAGAGGCGCGAAAATGAGGCTCTGCCTATGACTAGAAAAGGCCCCCAGTGAAAAAGGTGTCCAATACAGTGCCTGCCGTTTTTTTAACACAATTCCTAAGATTAAAATAACTCTTCAAAGTTATAAACCATTAAATATGTTTATAAAGTAATCGTTTTAGCCCAGAAAAATGTCTACCAGTCTTTAAAGCCCTTGTGAAGCCCTTTATTCTTATATTTAAAACTAAGAAAATGGCTTACCGGATCCCATAGGGAAAATGACAGCTTCCAGCATTACCAAGTCTTGTTAGAAATGTGTCATACCTCAAGCAGCAAAAGTCTGCACACTGTTTCCCCCAACTGAAGTTAATTCATCTCAACAGTCCTGTGTGGAAACAGCCATCGATTTTAGTAACGGTTGCTAAAATCATCTTCCTCATACAAACAGAAATCTTCATCTCTTTTCTGTTTCAGAGTAAATAGTACATACCAGCACTATTTTAAAATAACAAACTCTTGATTGAAGAATAAAACTACATTTAAACACCAAAAAACTCTAAGCCATCTCCGTGGAGATGTTGCCTGTGCAACGGCAAAGAGAATGACTGGGGAAGGCGGAGCCTAGGAGGGATCATGTGACCAGCTTTGCTGGGCTCTTTGCCATTTCCTGTTGGGGAAGAGAATATCCCACAAGTAAGGATGACGCCGTGGACCGGACACACCTATGTTGGAGAAAAGGGGTTTGGAAATAGCAAAGTGCTGCTTGTATTTATTGCCTTATAACTTACAAAAAAAGCGAAGAACATGTAAACATTGGGTATTTCTAAACTCAGGACAATATTTAGAAACTATTTAGCATGGGTGTTTTTTGGTGGTTGTAGATGTGTAACAGATTTTGGGGGTCAAAGTTTGAAAAAACAGAATTTATGTTTACCTGATAAATTGCTTTCTCCAACGGTGTGTCCGGTCCACGGCGTCATCCTTACTTGTGGGATATTCTCTTCCCCAACAGGAAATGGCAAAGAGCCCAGCAAAGCTGGTCACATGATCCCTCCTAGGCTCCGCCTACCCCAGTCATTCGACCGACGTTAAGGAGGAATATTTGCATAGGAGAAACCATATGATACCGTGGTGACTGTAGTTAGAGAAAATAAATTATCAGACCTGATTAAAAAACCAGGGCGGGCCGTGGACCAGACACACCGTTGGAGAAAGCAATTTATCAGGTAAACATAAATTCTGTTTTCTCCAACATAGGTGTGTCCGGTCCACGGCGTCATCCTTACTTGTGGGAACCAATACCAAAGCTATAGGACACGGATGAAGGGAGGGAGCAAATCAGGTCACCTAAATGGAAGGCACCACGGCTTGCAAAACCTTTCTCCCAAAAATAGCCTCAGAAGAAGCAAACGTATCAAACTTGTAAAATTTGGTAAAAGTGTGCAGTGAAGACCAAGTCGCTGCCCTACATATCTGATCAACAGAAGCCTCGTTCTTGAAGGCCCATGTGGAAGCCACAGCCCTAGTGGAATGAGCTGTGATTCTTTCAGGAGGCTGCCGTCCGGCAGTCTCGTAAGCCAATCTGATGATGCTTGTAATCCAAAAAGAGAGAGAGGTAGAAGTTGCTTTTTGACCTCTCCTTTTACCAGAATAAACAACAAACAAGGAAGATGTTTGTCTAAAATCCTTTGTAGCATCTAAATAGAATTTTAGAGCGCGAACAACATCCAAATTGTGCAACAAACGTTCCTTCTTCGAAACTGGTTTCGGACACAAAGAAGGCACGACTATCTCCTGGTTAATGTTTTTGTTAGAAACAACTTTTGGAAGAAAACCAGGTTTAGTACGTAAAACCACCTTATCTGCATGGAACACCAGATAAGGAGGAGAACACTGCAGAGCAGATAATTCTGAAACTCTTCTAGCAGAAGAAATTGCAACCAAAAACAAAACTTTCCAAGATAATAACTTAATATCAACGGAATGTAAGGGTTCAAACGGAACCCCCTGAAGAACTGAAAGAACTAAGTTGAGACTCCAAGGAGGAGTCAAAGGTTTGTAAACAGGCTTGATTCTAACCAGAGCCTGAACAAAGGCTTGAACATCTGGCACAGCTGCCAGTTTTTTGTGAAGTAACACAGACAAGGCAGAAATCTGTCCCTTCAAGGAACTTGCAGATAATCCTTTCTCCAATCCTTCTTGAAGAAAGGATAGAATCTTAGGAATCTTTACCTTGTCCCAAGGGAATCCTTTAGATTCACACCAACAGATATATTTTTTCCATATTTTGTGGTAAATTTTTCTAGTTACAGGCTTTCTGGCCTGAACAAGAGTATCAATAACAGAATCTGAGAACCCTCGTTTTGATAAGATCAAGCGTTCAATCTCCAAGCAGTCAGCTGGAGTGAGACCAGATTCGGATGTTCGAACGGACCTTGAACAAGAAGGTCTCGTCTCAAAGGTAGCTTCCATGGTGGAGCCGGTGACATATTCACCAGATCTGCATACCAAGTCCTGCGTGGCCACGCAGGAGCTATCAAGATCACCGACGCCCTCTCCTGATGGATCCTGGCTACCAGCCTGGGGATGAGAGGAAACGGCGGGAATACATAAGCTAGTTTGAAGGTCCAAGGTGCTACTAGTGCATCTACTAGAGTCGCCTTGGGATCCCTGGATCTGGACCCGTAGCAAGGAACCTTGAAGTTCTGACGAGAGGCCATCAGATCCATGTCTGGAATGCCCCACAGTTGAGTAATTTGGGCAAAGATTTCCGGATGGAGTTCCCACTCCCCCGGATGTAATGTCTGACGACTCAGAAAATCCGCTTCCCAATTTTCCACTCCTGGGATGTGGATTGCAGACAGGTGGCAGGAGTGAGTCTCCGCCCATTGAATGATTTTGGTCACTTCTTCCATCGCCAGGGAACTCCTTGTTCCCCCCTGATGGTTGATGTACGCAACAGTCGTCATGTTGTCTGATTGAAACCGTATGAACTTGGCCTTTGCTAGCTGAGGCCAAGCCTTGAGAGCATTGAATATCGCTCTCAGTTCCAGAATATTTATCGGTAGAAGAGATACTTCCCGAAACCAAAGACCCTGAGCTTTCAGGGATCCCCAGACCGCGCCCCAGCCCATCAGACTGGCGTCGGTCGTGACAATGACCCACTCTGGCCTGCGGAAGGTCATCCCTTGTGACAGGTTGTCCAGGGACAGCCACCAACGGAGTGAGTCTCTGGTCCTCTGATTTACTTGTATCTTCGGAGACAAGTCTGTATAGTCCCCATTCCACTGACTGAGCATGCACAGTTGCAATGGTCTTAGATGAATGCGCGCAAAAGGAACTATGTCCATTGCCGCTACCATCAAACCTATTACTTCCATGCACTGCGCTATGGAAGGAAGAGGAACGGAATGAAGTGTTTGACAAGAGTTTAGAAGTTTTGTTTTTCTGGCCTCTGTCAGAAAAATCCTCATTTCTAAGGAGTCTATTATTGTTCCCAAGAAGGGAACCCTTGTCGACGGAGATAGAGAACTCTTTTCTACGTTCACTTTCCATCCGTGAGATCTGAGAAAGGCCAGGACAATGTCCGTGTGAGCCTTTGCTTGAGGAAGGGACGACTCTTGAATCAGAATGTCGTCCAAGTAAGGTACTACTGCAATGCCCCTTGGTCTTAGCACCGCTAGAAGGGACCCTAGTACCTTTGTGAAAATTCTTGGAGCAGTGGCTAATCCGAAAGGAAGCGCCACGAACTGGTAATGCTTGTCCAGGAATGCGAACCTTAGGAACCGATGATGTTCCTTGTGGATAGGAATATGTAGATACGCATCCTTTAAATCCACCGTGGTCATGAATTGACCTTCCTGGATGGAAGGAAGAATTGTTCGAATGGTTTCCATTTTGAACGATGGAACCTTGAGAAACTTGTTTAAGATCTTGAGATCTAAGATTGGTCTGAACGTTCCCTCTTTTTTGGGAACTATGAACAGATTGGAGTAGAACCCCATCCCTTGTTCTCCTAATGGAACAGGATGAATCACTCCCATTTTTAACAGGTCTTCTACACAATGTAAGAATGCCTGTCTCTTTATGTGGTCTGAAGACAATTGAGACCTGTGGAACCTCCCCCTTGGGGGAAGCCCCTTGAATTCCAGAAGATAACCTTGGGAGACTATTTCTAGTGCCCAAGGATCCAGAACATCTCTTGCCCAAGCCTGAGCGAAGAGAGAGAGTCTGCCCCCCACCAGATCCGGTCCCGGATCGGGGGCCAACATTTCATGCTGTCTTGGTAGCAGTGGCAGGTTTCTTGGCCTGCTTTCCCTTGTTCCAGCCTTGCATTGGTCTCCAGGCTGGCTTGGCTTGAGAAGTATTACCCTCTTGCTTAGAGGACGTAGCACTTGGGGCTGGTCCGTTTCTACGAAAGGGACGAAAATTAGGTTTATTTTTGGCCTTGAAAGACCTATCCTGCGGAAGGGCGTGGCCCTTACCCCCAGTGATATCAGAGATAATCTCTTTCAAGTCAGGGCCAAACAGCGTTTTCCCCTTGAAAGGAATGTTAAGGAGTTTGTTCTTGGAAGACGCATCCGCTGACCAAGATATCAACCAAAGCGCTCTACGCGCCACAATAGCAAACCCAGAATTCTTCGCCGCTAACCTAGCCAATTGCAAAGTGGCGTCTAGGGTGAAAGAATTAGCCAATTTGAGAGCACGGATTCTGTCCATAATCTCCTCATAAGGAGGAGAATCACTATCGATCGCCTTTACTAGCTCATCGAACCAGAAACACGCGGCTGTAGTGACAGGGACAATGCATGAAATTGGTTGTAGAAGGTAACCTTGCTGAACAAACATCTTTTTAAGCAAACCTTCTAATTTTTTATCCATAGGATCTTTGAAAGCACAACTATCTTCTATGGGTATAGTGGTGCGTTTGTTTAAAGTAGAAACCGCTCCCTCGACCTTGGGGACAGTCTGCCATAAGTCCTTTCTAGGGTCGACCATAGGAAACAATTTTTTAAATATGGGGGGAGGGACGAAAGGTATACCGGGCCTTTCCCATTCTTTATTTACAATGTCCGCCACCCGCTTGGGTATAGGAAAAGCTTCTGGGAGCCCCGGGACCTCTAGGAACTTGTCCATTTTACATAGTTTCTCTGGGATGATCAAATTCTCACAATCATCCAGAGTGGATAATACCTCCTTAAGCAGAGCGCGGAGATGTTCCAACTTAAATTTAAATGTAATCACATCGGGTTCAGCTTGTTGAGAAATTTTCCCTGAATCTGAAATTTCTCCCTCAGACAAAACCTCCCTGGCCCCCTCAGACTGGTGTAGGGGCATTTCAGAACCATTATCATCAGCGTCCTCATGCTCTTCAGTATCTAAAACAGAGCAGTCGCGCTTACGCTGATAAGTGGGCATTTTGGCTAAAATGTTTTTGATAGAATTATCCATTACAGCCGTTAATTGTTGCATAGTAAGGAGTATTGGCGCGCTAGATGTACTAGGGGCCTCCTGAGTGGGCAAGACTCGTGTAGACGAAGGAGGGAATGATGCAGTACCATGCTTACTCCCCTCACTTGAGGAATCATCTTGGGCATCATTTTCAGTGTCACATAAATCACATTTATTTAAATGAGAAGGAACCTTGGCTTCCCCACATTCAGAACACAGTCTATCTGGTAGTTCAGACATGTTAAACAGGCATAAACTTGATAACAAAGTACAAAAAACGTTTTAAAATAAAACCGTTACTGTCACTTTAAATTTTAAACTGAACACACTTTATTACTGCAATTGCGAAAAAGTATGAAGGAATTGTTCAAAATTCACCAAAATTTCACCACAGTGTCTTAAAGCCTTAAAAGTATTGCACACCAAATTTGGAAGCTTTAACCCAGTCCCTGGTATCTGCTTTGCTGAGACCCAACCAAGCCCAAAGGGGAATACGATACCAAATGACGCCTTCAGAAAGTCTTTTCTATGTATCAGAGCTCCTCACACATGCGACTGCATGTCATGCTTCTCAAAAACAAGTGCACAATACCGGCGCGAAAATGAGGCTCTGCCTATGATTAGGGAAAGCCCCTAGAGAATAAGGTGTCTAAAACAGTGCCTGCCGATTATTATTTAGCAAAAATACCCAGATTAAATGATTCCTCAAGGCTAAATATGTGTAATATATGAATCGATTTAGCCCAGAAAATGTCTACAGTCTTAATAAGCCCTTGTGAAGCCCTTATTTACTGTCTGAATAAAAATGGCTTACCGGATCCCATAGGGAAAATGACAGCTTCCAGCATTACATCGTCTTGTTAGAATGTGTCATACCTCAAGCAGCAAAAGACTGCTCACTGTTCCCCCAACTGAAGTTAATTCCTCTCAACAGTCCTGTGTGGAACAGCCATGGATTTTAGTAACGGTTGCTAAAATCATTTTCCTCATACAAACAGAAATCTTCATCTCTTTTCTGTTTCAGAGTAAATAGTACATACCAGCACTATTTTAAAATAACAAACTCTTGACTGAATAATAAAAACTACAGTTAAACACTAAAAAACTCTAAGCCATCTCCGTGGAGATGTTGCCTGTACAACGGCAAAGAGAATGACTGGGGTAGGCGGAGCCTAGGAGGGATCATGTGACCAGCTTTGCTGGGCTCTTTGCCATTTCCTGTTGGGGAAGAGAATATCCCACAAGTAAGGATGACGCCGTGGACCGGACACACCTATGTTGGAGAAAGTGTGTTTTTTTCCTCATATTATATACTTTTTTTTATAGTAAATTATAAGATATGATGAAAATAATGGTATCTTTAAAAAGTCCACTTAATGGCGAGAAAAACGGTATATAATATGTGTGGGTACAGTAAATGAGTAAGAGGAAAATTACAGCTAAACACAAACGCTGCAGAAATATAAAAATAGCCTTGGTCCCAAACGGACAGAAAATGGAAAAGTGCTGCGGTCATTAAGGGGTTAAGGCAGTGCTTGACAAATCTGTTTAAAAATTAGGAGCCAGTAAGAATATTTTGGAGCCGCCAGGCATATTTTTAGGAGCCAGACAGTTGGATTTGTATATAGATATATGGAGAATAACCCAAAAAGTTAGTAGCCAGGGGTAAAATTATAGGAGCCAGTGGCTCCCAGGCTCCTGGGTTTGTCGAGCCCTGCACTAAGGATTGCACTAGCAATGGTAGTGTTTCCAATGAGAAGAACCGGAGGTAGACTAAATGTTCATAAGGTAAATGGCTTGTGGATAAAAGCTGCTTCTGTGCCTAGATGTTCTAGTACTAAGTGCTTTCAGAAGCCTTCCAAGGCAACAATTCAAAGATATTGTGGACAGGAAGAGTGGAGTCACTAATGATTTTGGTGTACCTACTTACAGCATGTAGGCTATGTGAGTGCAAGCAATGGCTGCACTTACCTCAGATGCACCCAATCTACAGTGCAAAGTGGCTGGAGAAAAGACTGCTTCCAGTAGAGAGCCCATCCAGTACTGTGTACGTCACAGCAGAGGATCTATGTAAGGAGTATATTGACGACCCAACTGGAGGCGGCTAGGGGAAGAGCCCCTGCGACACCTGTGGCAGGCTTGTAATTAACTCCTTCACTGGAAGTGCCTCCTGTCACTGCCTCATACACCAATCTCACCTCATTCTTTCTGTAGCAGCTGTCTGAGGGGCAATGGGCCTCAAATCAGTCTGAGGACCCTTATCAATGAAGAACACCTTAATGCTTCATCCACATCCTATGCAGGCAGACTGAAATACCAGAGGTGGGAGGGATTAAGTGTACTTTGGGATCTTTGCCTTCTCCTAGTGGGCAGGTGTAAAATCACAGGAGTATTGGCTCTTGGACTCTCAATGCCTTATGAAAGACAAAGATTTTTGTAACCATGCTTTGCCAAAGCTTTCAAGAAATTTACACTTAAAATATTTTTGTTGCCTTGTTAAAAACTGTGCATGTAAAAGTTTCTTCAGTTACGTATTCAAGGGACATTGAACTTTGCACCCAATAGGTCATTTTAAAAATTAATAACATACATACATATGTCTAGGGAAACTGCAAAAGGCCTTGTATGTATCTCAGTTTGTTTAGATAAAGGCATGCACTGTAGATTAGGAACAAGGAAAGAAGAGACTTGGGGTAATCCTTGGCCTATAACCATTTAGCCAAATGCTGCAAATAACTTCCATTTTGCATTTGATCTAGCTGTGTGCTTGCAAGAGTGGCAGACTTTCTATAGGTTGTGTTACATACATATATGAACACATATACATAAATGTGGGTCCCTGTCCACCAATGTAATCATGGGAGCTACCCTTATCAATTAGCGATTAACCCACCCATAAATAGCAATAGTAAACAAAACATGCACTTTCTTTTACCTGTTTTCATGCAGGGGGGGACACTTATAAATTAAAAAAAAGCCAACAGCCAACAAAGGAATAATGTAAGGGAGCACTCCTTTTAAAGGCATGGAACAAACGTGTCTTTGGCCCTTTCAAAAGGACGATAACATTTTCAGGTGACATTTTACTTAATGTTTAAAATTGATTGTGCATGGTAGGTATGAACTTTAATGTCAGACACAACGATTACAACTTCCACAAAGGTCTTTGACAAAATAATAAATACAAAACCATGCAAGCTAAAAACAAAATGCTATATTAGGAACTTCTGTAGTGATGAAAAACAAGGACAAGCCGAAAAACTCCTTACCACTTTGCACTCCGTATCTGTTCTGCATACTTTTTTCCCTGAAAACATTGGGATTTCTGGCCAAAGTGGCCTGCAGCAGGACCGGAATATCACCTTCGGGGTCATCACTTCCAAGATTATCTTTAAGTTCTCTATCATTGAGTAGAAAAACAAAAAGTTAATTTACAATTGCTTAATTATAGATGGACAAGTAAAACTATGTATGTTATCTTTGGAATGTGTAAGTATATCGTATCTGGAAAGCATAAGCAACCATTAACTGCTGAAATAACTCTTTGCTGTCAGTATTAAGTAAAATCATTCAACATGACCTGCTAAGCAGTAGTACACTTATTTTTAAATGGGACAGAAGGTACAGTTTCTGACTGGCTGCAATGACAGCCTGCTCTAAAGAGATAAATTGCCGGATGGTTTAAAAAGCTTAGAGACATAAAAACCCAGATTTTCTTTGTATGATCTGACCGACTCAATTTCAAAACAACTTTCTAACTTGCTTCTATTAATAAATTTGTTTCATCATCTTATTAATCTTTGCTGAAAGAGCAGCAATGCATTACTGGGAGCTAGCTGAACACATCTGGTAAACCATTTGCAAGACATTTGTACAGTCACCAATTGGCAGCTAGATCACCGTAGTGCACTGCTGGTCCTGAGCCTACCTAGGCATGCTTTTCAACAAACACACCAAAAGAATGAAGCAAATTAAGTAAGTAAATTGGACAATAGTATGCTCTATCAATCATTAAAGAACAATTTTAGGTTTCATGTCCCTTTAATAAACAGTTACCAGGGAACTAAAAAAAAAAGCGGAGGGGAAAAAACATAATTTATGTAAGAACTTACCTGATAAATTCATTTCTTTCATATTAGCAAGAGTCCATGAGCTAGTGACGTATGGGATATACATTCCTACCAGGAGGGGCAAAGTTTCCCAAACCTTAAAATGCCTATAAATACACCCCTCACCACACCCACAATTCAGTTTAACGAATAGCCAAGAAGTGGGGTGATAAGAAAGGAGCGAAAGCATCAAAAAAAATAAGGAATTGGAATAATTGTGCTTTATACAAAAAAATCATAACCACCACAAAAAAGGGTGGGCCTCATGGACTCTTGCTAATATGAAAGAAATGAATTTATCAGGTAAGTTCTTACATAAATTATGTTTTCTTTCATGTAATTAGCAAGAGTCCATGAGCTAGTGACGTATGGGATAATAAATACCCAAGATGTGGAACTTCCACGCAAGAGTCACTAGAGAGGGAGGGATAAAAATAAAGACAGCCAATTCCGCTGAAAAATGAATCCACTACCCAAATCAAAAAAGTTTCAAGTTTTATAATGAAAAAAACTGAAATTATAAGCAGAAGAATCAAACTGAGACAGCTGCCCGAAGTACCATTCTATCAAAACTGCTTCTAAAGAAGAGAAAACATCAAAATGGTAGAACATAGTAAAAGTATGCAAAGAAGACCAAGTCATTGCTTTGCAAATCTGATCAACAGAAGCTTCATTCTTTAAAAAGCCCAGGAAGTAGAAACTTACCTAGTAGAATGAGCCGTAAAATCCTCCGAGGCGGGAATCCACCCGACTCCAAATAAGCATGATGAATCAAAAGTTTAAGCAAGATGCCAAATAAATGGCAGAAGCTTTTTGACCTTCCTAAAACCAGAAAAGATAAAAAATAGACTAGAAGTCTATCTGAAATCTGAATAGCTTCAACATAGAAAGTAAGAATCTCACCAAAGAAGTCTTAGGAAAAGAATAATTCCTCCCTAATGTTTGTTAGAATTTACAACTTTAGGTAAGAATTGAAATGAGGACAACAAAAACCACCTTTTCCTGATGAAAAAAATCTGAAAAAAGAGAGATTCACAAGAAAGAACAGAAAATTCAAAAGCTGTTCTAGCTGAAGAGATGTCCAAAAAGAACAATACTTTCCATGAAAGTAATTAATGTCCAGAGCAAGCATATGCTCAAATAGAAGAGCCTGAAAAACCTTCAGAACCCAAATAAGACTCCAAGGAGGAGAAATTGGCTTAATGACAGGTTTGATACGAATCAAAACCTGAAAAAATGATGAATATCAGGAAGTAACACTGCCTTATCCTGATGAAAAATCAGAAAAAGATATTCACAAAAAAGAGCAGATAACTCAAAAAGTCTTCTAGCAGAAGAAATAACCAAAAGGAACAATACTTTTCCAAGAAAGTAATTTAATGTTCAGAAAATGCATAGTTTCAAAACGGAGGAGCCTGTAAAGCCCTCAGCACCAAATTGAGACTCCAAAGAGGAGAGATTGAATTAATGACAGGCTTTATACGGACCAAAGCCTGAACAAAACAATGAATATCAGGATGATTAGCAATCTTTCTGTGAAAAAAGAAAAGAAAGAGTAGAGATTTGTCCTAACAAGAACTGCAGACAAAACCATATCTGAACCAACCTGAAAAAAATAATAAAATTCTATGAATTTTAAAAGAATGCCAAGAAAAGTAGGTCTTCCAGGTTCAATAATAAATCTTTCTAGAGACAGATTTACGAGCCTGAAACCAAGCGTTCAATCTCCATCCCTTCAAATTTAATGATTTGAGATCCTGATGAAAAAATGGGCCTTGAGAAAAAAGGTCTGGTTTAAACGGAAGTGTTCAAGGTTGGCAACTGGCCATCCGAATGAAATCTGCATACCAAAACCTGAGAGGCCATGCTGGAGCCACCAACATAACAAACAAATACTCCATAAGAATTTTGGAAATCACTTTGGAAGAAGAACTAGATGCGGAAAGAAATAGGCAAAAAGATCATTTCCAAAGAAATGTCAATGCATACACTACTTCCGCCTGAAGATCCCCGGACCTGAATAGGCCCCTGGGAAGTTCTTTATTCAGATGAGATGCCAACAGATCTATTTCTAGAAATGCTCACATCTGAAAAATTGAAAAACATATCTGGGTATGAGAGACCATTCTCCCGGATGTAAAGCTTGATTAACAGAGATAATCCGCTTCCCAAATATCTATACCTGGGAAAAAAAAAACACAGAATTTAGATAGGAGCTGGATTTAGCCTAAGCTAATATCCGAGACACTTCTGTCACAGCCTAAGGACTGATAGTCCTACCCTGATGATTGACATACACCATAGTTGTGATATTGTCTGAAAAACAATAAACGTCTCTTCCTCAAAAAGAAACTAACTGAAAAACTCTGAGAAAACACGGAGTTCTTAAATATCAAATGGTAATCTCGCCTCCTGAGATTTCCAAACCCCTTGTGCTGACAGAGATCCTCAGACAGCCTACCAAACAAAAAGACTCACATCTGTAGAGATCATGGTCCAGGTTGAAAGAAACGAAGAGACCTGTAGAACTAAATGATGGTGATCTTAACCACCAAATCAAGAGAGATAAATATTAGGATTTGAAGATTTAAAATGCGAAACCCTAGAATCCCTGCACCATAATTCAGCATAAAAGACTGGAAAGGTTCTTTCTATTGAAAATGAGCAAAGGGAATTGAATCCAATGCTGTGGCCATAAGACCTAAAACTTCTATGCATATATAGCAACTGAAGGAAATAATATAAACTAAAGGTACCGACAGACGGAACCCAATAAAATTGTCCCTTGTCTGATAGAGACAAAGACAGTGACACAAACTATCTGTAAACCCAAAAAAAGGTGACCCTTGTGAGAGGAATCAAGAGCTTTTGAAAAAAAGATCCTCTAACTATGTCCTGAAGGACAAAGTGAATCATATGAGATTCCGCATCCTCAGAAAATAATCTGAATGAATACAGAAAAAATATGCATTTATTGTATCTAAAGAAAACAAATAATGCTATCACTGACCAAAAAAAGGCAGAATAGTTTGAATAAAAACTCCAAAACCCAGTTCCTAAAAATGGAACTGGAAGAAATACCCCAGAAGATTCCAGGTCTGAGCAGCGCTTGAACCCCACGGGTGACCAGCCATGCTTCAACAGTACCCAAAATAAATGGGACCGAAAAACACTTAAAGAAAGTGTTAGCCTTACTGGAATAAAATCAAAGAAATTTGGACCGAATAGAACCAAATAAATTTCAAAAAAGTCTTAACCTGCCCCTTGCCAGCCAAGCTGGAATACGGCACATACATCTCAATTTAAGGGAGCTGATTTCGAACTGAAAAAATTTCCAATTAAAAACATGTTACGTGGAAAAGAATTCAGGAATTCATTCCATAATAAGAACAACCAAACTAGTATAAGCTTAAAGTTTTAGTCTTAGAACTCAATCTTGAAGCCCAGAGTAACAGTTAAGAATTAAATCCAATTATAAAACAAATAATTGATTATCTTAGAACAAAAGAAATATGGATTTTTAGAAATCACAAAATTCTTCTAGCTCAAACAGCTAAAGACATAGATTAAACCTCATTTGCGAAAATATTCAATAAAATGAAGACACAAATGAAATTATTAGCATGATAGTCCAGTAAAAGGACCAGACAATACAGTGGACTTGCATAATCAATAAATGCAAAACAACAAGACAAATGCAACAGCACCTAGTCTAGTAAATTTTGTCCCTTTAACAATGCTAAAATAAATCATAATCTGATACTTGAACTTAAAGTAAACAGAAAAAATGAAGCAATTGCAACATCCAAATAAATCATAGGTCCAAGAAAAAGTACCTGAAACTAAATAATTTTCCATAAATAAGATACAACCATCTAAAGGAAAATAAATACTATTTTGCTATAGAAACAATAGCATAATTAGTAGGAGTAGAGATAGCCCCAATAAATTGGAGAACCCTCCAAATTGAATTAAACTGCCGGCAAAGAGTATAGTTTAAAACCTTTGAAGAAGGAATAAAAGAAAATTCTCAGCCTATTCCATTCCCTAGTATAAGGAATTGGAAAAAAAACTCTGAAAACACAGAAGAATAAATAAGCAGAAATAGTGTTAGCTAGTCTTGAAAAAGAACTAGTTACCTTAATGTAAAATAATCAACACCTTTTCCACAAAGAACAAATGTACTTTAATAAAAAAGTAGATTTGTTAGTGTCAATATCTGATGAAGAAAATTCTGAATGAGAAAAAACATCATCAGAGAAGGATAAATCAGTATGTTGTTGGTCATTTGAAACTTCAATAATTAAAAAAGTTGAAAAAGACCTAAAAATTTTATTAGAAAGCATTAAGTCAGACAAAGCCTTTAAAATAGAATCAGAAAAATATTTCTTAAAAATCTTCTAAATATTTCTTGTACATAAGATGTAAAAAGAATGACAATATATAAAGCATAAATACTAATGGATTCTGCATGTAAAAGTTTATCATGATAACCTATTACAAACCATAGCTAAAGATAAACATTCATAACATTTAAAATAAATTAACTTAGCTTTGGTAGGACTGAACTCAGTCAAGCGTTTTTCCAGAAGTAGCTTCTGATCCAGGGTCAATCTGAGACATCTTGCAATATGTAATAGAAAAAACAACATATAAAGCAAAATCTATCAAATTCCTTAAATGACAGTTTCAGGAATGGGAAAAAATGCCAATGAACAAGCTTCTAGCAACCAGAAGCAAATAAACAATGAGACTTAAATAATGTGGAGACAATAATGACGCCCATATTTTTAGCGCCAAAAAAGACGCCCACATTATTAGGCACCTAAATGCTTTTAGCGCCAAGAATGACGCCACATCCGGCGACGCCGACATTTTTGGCGCAAAAAGTAAAAAAAAATGACGCAATCACAAACAACTTCCGGCGACAAGTACGACGCCGGAAATGACAAAGAAAATTTTTTTGCGCCAAAAAAATCAGCGCCAAGAATGACGCAATAAAAAGAAGCATTTTCAGCCCCCGCGAGCCTAACAGCCCACAGGAAAAAGTCAAATTTAAGGTAAGAAAAAAAAATTATTATTCAAATGCATTATCCCAAATAATGAAACTGACTGTCTGAAATAAGGAATATTGAACATCCTGAATCAAGGCAAATAAATGTTTAAACACATATATTTAGAACTTTATATAAAAGTGCCCAACCATAGCTTAGAGTGTCACAGAAAATAAGACTTACTTACCCCAAGACACTCATCTAACATGTAGTAGAAAGCCAAACCAGTACTGAAACGAGAATCAGTAGAGGTAATGGTATATATAAGAGTATATCGTCGATCTGAAAAGGGAGGTAAGAGATCAATCTCTACGACCGATAACAGAGAACCTATGAAATAGACCCCGTAGAAGGAGATCATTGAATTCAAATAGGCAATACTCTCTTCACATCCCTCTGACATTCACTGCACTCTGAGAGGAAAACCGGGCTCCAGCCTGCTGCGAAACGCATATCAACGTAGAATCTAGCACAAACTTACTTCACCACCTCCATGGGAGGCAGTTGTAAAACTGAATTGTGGGTGTGGTGAGGGTTGTATTTATAGGCATTTTATGGTTTGGGAAACTTTGCCCCTCCTGGTAGGAATGTATATCCCATACGTCACTAGCTCATGGACTCTTGCTAATTACATGAAAGAAAACACAATTTAATGATCCATTACTCTTCCTTAACACTAGGAGGCGTCAAAAAAATCCCAAACTCCAAGATCTCTATAAACCCCTCCTACCTCTCTAGCACCTCAGGGGAAAAAATGGGAAATGGGAGCAGGGAAAAAAAAACAAAAAAAAAAACGTGCACAACGGGGGGGGTGGGGGGGGGGTGAGACAACAAAAAATATTGGGTGGGTTCTTGTGGGGGGGGGGGGGGGGGTGAGACAACAAAAAATATTGGGTGGGTTCTTGTGGACTCTCACCACCATGAAAACATTAATCAGGTAAACAAAAATTATGTTTTTCTTTCATACAGCTGGTACCAGTCCACCTTCCATTAACATATGCAATGTTCAATTCCGCCCCCTATTCTTCATCATTGCCTAAACTTTGACCCTGTATCTCACAGTCAGCAGGCACATTCCAGCCAATCAGCAGCAGACCCTCCCTCCCAGACCCTTACACCTCATGGACAGCAGTCATTTTAGATTCATTCGGAAGCTGCATTGCTAGTGAGAGGAGGGACAGTGTAGCTGCTGCTAATTTAATAGGGAAATCGATAGCTAGGCTAGTGTATTCAGTGTCCACTACAGTCCTGAAGGACTCATCTGATCTCCTTTTTAGGGCTAGAACTTAAATCTAAATGCATTTGCCTGCCTGTCAGCGTGTGTCAGGCTCACAGCATATACTGTGCCTACTTGCTCAGTGCCACCACCAGTCATATCTGGTGTAACAGTAGTGTAAATTTTAAAAAAAAAAACTTTTACATCAGTCTGCTAGTGTAATCTAATTGCAGTTGCCTGCCTGCCTGTGTGTCAGGCTCACAGCATATACTGTGCCTTCTTTCTCAGTGCCACCACCAGTCCTATCTGGTGTAAGAGTAGTGTAATTTTTTTTAAAAAAACTTTTACATCAGTCTGCTAGTGTAATCTAATTGCACTTGCCAGGCCAGCCTGCCACTGCCAGCGTGTGTGCCAGGCTCACAGCGTATACTGTGCCCACTTGCCCAGTGCCACCACTCATTATCTTGTTTAATAGTAGTGTAAGTGTACATTTTAAAAATAAAACAACTATTTTGACTGTGAAACATCAGTCTGCTTTTTTGTGTCAGGCTCACAGCGTATACTGTGCCCACTTGTCCAGTGCCACCACTCATATTATATTGTTTGTTTAATAGTAGTGTAAGTGTACATTTTAAAAATAAAAAAACTATTTTGACTGTGAAACATTAGTCTGCTTTTTTTGTGTCAGGCTCACAGTGTATACTGTGCCCACTTGCCCAGTGCCACCACTCACATTATCTTGTTTAATAGTAGTGTAAGTGTACATTTAAAAAAAAAATATATATATATATATATATATATATATATATATATATATATATATATATATATATATATATTTTGACTGTGAAACATCAGTCTGCTTTTTTGTGTCAGGCTCACAGCGTATACTGTGCCCACTTGTCCAGTGCCACCACTCACATTATCTTGTTTAATAGTAGTGTAAGTGTACATTTAAAAAAAAAAAATATATATATATATATATATATATATATATTTTGACTGTGAAACATCAGTCTGCTTTTTTGTGTCAGGCTCACAGCGTATACTGTGCCCACTTGTCCAGTGCCACCACTCACATTATCTTGTTTAATAGTAGTGTAAGTGTACATTTAAAAAAAAAAATATATATATATATATATATATATATATATATATTTTATTTATTTTTTTTGACTGTGAAACATCAGTCTGCTTTTTTGTGTCAGGCTCACAGCGTATACTGTGCCCACTTGTCCAGTGCCACCACTCATATTATATTGTTTAATAGTAGTGTAAGTGTACATTTTAAAAATAAAAAAAACTATTTTGACTGTGAAACATTAGTCTGCTTTTTTGTGTCAGGCTCACAGTGTATACTGTGCCCACTTGCCCAGTGCCACCACTCATTATCTATTTTAATAGTAGTGTAAGTGTACATTTTAAAAATAAAAAAAACATTTTGACTGTGAACTATAAGTCTGCTTTTGTGTGTCAGGCTCACAGCGTATACTGTGCCCACTTGACCAGTGCCACCACTCATATTATCTTGTTTAATAGTAGTGTCAGTGTACATTTAAAAAAAATAAAAAACATTTTACTGTGAAACATCAGTCTGGTTTTTTTGTGTCAGGCTCACAGCGTATACTGTGCCCACTCACAGTAGCTTGCACGCATAGTAGCACTAATAGAAAAAAAAAAATGACAAGCAGAGGCAGGCCAACCCGCAGGGGCCGTCGTCGTGGTGCTGCGATTCCCTTGGGCCATAGAATAATGCCCAGTGTTAGGCCACGTACCATGAACACAAAAAGTTCTGATGAAATAGTTGACTTTATAACACAGGACACCCAATCTTCTACAGCTTCCGCTCGTAACCTTGACGCACCATCCTCCTCCAGCTTAGCTTCGGCACCTCTCAACTTACAACTCGCCCGCCTGCCGCCACCACCGACACAAGCACCACAGCCGCCTCACTTGATCTGTCAGAGGAGTTATGTACACCTCAGTGTGAAGAAATGAGTGATGCGCAACCATCATTGACAGAGGATGTAGATAACTGTGATATGTCTCAGTCAGGCAGCATTACAGATATGGACGACGCACGGTGTGATGATGATGATGATGTTGTACCCGCCGTTGCTTCCGTTGTTGAGTTGTCAGATACAAGTGAAGGGGTTGATGACGACGATGCGTCCGTGGATGTCACGTGGGCGCCCGGTGGAAAAGAAGAAGAGGGGGAAAAGTTCAGATGGGGAGACAGAGAGGAGCAGGAGACGAGTTGGAAACAAGGGGAGGTCGTTGCAAGCAGCTAGTGGCACAGTCAGACAGCATGCATCGGCACCCGGGGTCAGCCAGACAGCACGCCAATCAACGCATGCTGTTGACACAACCAGAATGCTGTCATCGCAGAGCTCAGCAGTGTGGCATTTTTTTTTTATGTGTCTGCCTCTAACAACAGCAATGCCATTTGCAACCTGTGCCAAAAGAAGTCCAACACCCACCTAGGTACAACTGCTTTGCGAACGCACATGATCTCACATCACAAACGCCTATGAGATGAACACGAGGACAAGCAGCACACAAACTCAAAGCCGCCATCCTCCTCCTGGTCTAGCATCTTCAACCACTGCTGTGCTCCTTTCCCCCTCTCAACCATCCGCCAATCGGTCACTCTTCCGGAGCAGTTCCTGCTCATCTGCCCACAGTCAGGCGTCTCAAGGACATGTTTGAGCGTAAGAAACCAATGTCACCAAGTCACCCCCTTGCCCGGCGTCTGGCTCTGCAGAGGAGTTGGCAACACCACCACGACTTGCAGGCAGGCCTGCTGCCACCTCCTCTACTCTTCCTACTCCATCCTCTTCCATAACCTCCTCGGCTGAGTCCTCTCTGCTGCTGCGTCTTGCTCCACATCAACGGCACCCCCAGCTCCCCAGGTACTATTCCACATCCCGGATACGGCAGTGTCACGCCGTCTTGGGGTTGACTTGCCTGAAAGCAGAGAGTCACACCGCAGCAGCACTCCTGTCCGCCCTGAACGCACAGGTGGATCAGTGGCCGACTCCACACCAACTGGAGATTGGCAAAGTGGTTTCTGACAACGGAAGTAATTTGGTGGCGGCATTGAAATTGGGCAAGTTGATACATGTGCCGTGCATGGCACATGTGTGTAATCTGATTGTACAACGCTTTGTGCATAAGTACCCAGGCTTACAGGACGGTGCGTGGCCATTTCAGGCGTTCCTACACGGCCATGGCGCACTTGTCAGATATCCAGCGGCGAAACAACCTGCCAGTGAGGCGCTTGATTTGCGACAGCCCGACACGTTTGAATTCAACACACCTAATGTTTTACCGCCTGCTCCAACAAAAAAAAAGCCGTTAACGAGTATTTGTATGACCGGGGTGCTAGGACAGCCTCTGGGGAGCTAGGAATTTTTTTGTCACGTTACTGGACGCTCATGCGTCCTTTGGAGGTGACAAACCTAGTCAGTCGCACCGAAGGCACCATCAGCGACATCAGAACATTTGTTTTCTTCCTGGAGCGTGCCCTGCGAAGAGTGCTGGATCAGGCCGTAGATGAGCGTGAAGAGGAAGAAGAAGAGTTGTGGTCACCATCACCACCAGAAACAGCCTTTTCAGCATCGCTTGCTGGACCAGCGGCAACGCAGGAAGAGGATTGTGAGGAAGAGGATTGTGAGGAAGAGGATTGTGAGGAAGAGGATTGTGAGGAAGAGGATTGTGAGGAAGAGGATTGTGAGGAAGAGGATTGTGAGGAAGAGGATTGTGAGGAAGAGGATTGTGAGGAAGAGGATTGTGAGGAAGAGGATTGTGAGGAAGAGGAGTCAGAGGAGGAATGTGGTTTTGAGGAGGAGGAGGAGGAGGAGGAGGAGGAAGACCAAGCACAACAGGCATCCCAGGGTGCTCGTTGTCACCAATCTGGTACCCATGGTGTTGTACATGGCTGGGGGGGAAGAAGATACCTTCAGTGAGATCAGTGAGGACGAGGAACGGGACATGAGTAGCTTGGCATCCAACCTTGTGCAAATGGGGTCTTTCATGCTGTCGTGCCTGTTGAGGGACACTCGTATAAAAAACATAATTTATGTAAGAACTTACCTGATAAATTCATTTCTTTCATATTAGCAAGAGTCCATGAGCTAGTGACGTATGGGATATACATTCCTACCAGGAGGGGCAAAGTTTCCCAAACCTCAAAATGCCTATAAATACACCCCTCACCACACCCACAATTCAGTTTAACGAATAGCCAAGAAGTGGGGTGATAAAAAAGTGTGAAAGCATATAAAATAAGGAATTGGAATAATTGTGCTTTATACAAAAATCATAACCACCCCAAAAAAAGGGCGGGCCTCATGGACTCTTGCTAATATGAAAGAAATTAATTTATCAGGTAAGTTCTTACATAAATTATGTTTTCTTTCATGTAATTAGCAAGAGTCCATGAGCTAGTGACGTATGGGATAATGATTACCCAAGATGTGGATCTTTCCACGCAAGAGTCACTAGAGAGGGAGGGATAAAATAAAGACAGCCAATTCCTGCTGAAAATAATCCACGCCCAAAATAAAGTTTAATGAAAAACATAAGCAGAAGATTCAAACTGAAACCGCTGCCTGAAGTACTTTTCTACCAAAAACTGCTTCAGAAGAAGAAAATACATCAAAATGGTAGAATTTAGTAAAAGTATGCAAAGAGGACCAAGTTGCTGCTTTGCAAATCTGATCAATCGAAGCTTCATTCCTAAACGCCCAGGAAGTAGAAACTGACCTAGTAGAATGAGCTGTAATCCTTTGAGGCGGAGATTACCCACCTCAACATAGGCAAGATGAATTAAAGATTTCAACCAAGATGCCAAAGAAATGGCAGAAACTTTCTGGGCTTTTCTAGAACCAGAAAAGATAACAAATAGACTAGAAGTCTTTCGGAAAGACTTAGTAGCTTCAACATAATATTTCAAAGCTCTAACAACATCCAAAGAATGCAATGATTTCTCCTTAGAATTCTTAGGATTAGGACATAATGAAGGAACCACAATTTCCCTACTAATGTTGTTAGAATTCACAACTTTAGGTAAAAATTCAAAAGAAGTTCGCAACACTGCCTTATCCTGATGAAAAATCAGAAAAGGAGACTCACAAGAAAGAGCAGATAATTCAGAAACTCTTCTGGCAGAAGAGATTGCCAAAAGGAACAAAACTTTCCAAGAAAGTAATTTAATGTCCAATGAATGCATAGGTTCAAACGGAGAAGCTTGAAGAGCCCCCAGAACCAAATTCAAACTCCAAGGAGGAGAAATTGACTTAATGACAGGTTTTATACGAACCAAAGCTTGTACAAAACAATGAATATCAGGGAGATTAGCAATCTTTCTGTGAAAAAAGAACAGAAAGAGCAGAGATGTGTGCTTTCAAAGAACTTGCGGATAAACCTTTATCTAAACCATCCTGAAGAAACTGTAAAATTCTCGGAATTCTAAAAGAATGCCAAGAAAAATGATGAGAAAGACACCAAGAAATATAAGTCTTCCAGACTCTATAATATATATCTCTGGATACAGATTTACGAGCCTGTAACATAGTATTAATCACAGAGTCAGAGAAACCTCTTTGACCAAGAATCAAGCGTTCAATCTCCATACCTTTAAATTTAAGGATTTGAGATCCTGATGGAAAAAAGGACCTTGCGACAGAAGGTCTGGTCGTAGCGGAAGAGGCCATCCGGACAAGATCCGCATACCAAAACCTGTGAGGCCATGCCGGAGCTACCAGCAGAACAAACGAGCATTCCTTCAGAATCTTGGAGATTACTCTTGGAAGAAGAACTAGAGGCGGAAAGATATAAGCAGGATGATACTTCCAAGGAAGTGATAATGCATCCACTGCTTCCGCCTGAGGATCCCGGGATCTGGACAGATACCTGGGAAGTTTCTTGTTTAGATGAGACGCCATCAGATCTATTTCTGGAAGCTCCCACATTTGAACAATCTGAAGAAATACCTCTGGGTGAAGAGACCATTCGCCCGGATGCAACGTTTGGCGACTGAGATAATCCGCTTCCCAATTGTCTATACCTGGGATATGAACCGCAGAGATTAGACAGGAGCTGGATTCCGCCCAAACCAGAATTCGAGATACTTCTTTCATAGCCAGAGGACTGTGAGTCCCTCCTTGATGATTGATGTATGCCACAGTAGTGACATTGTCTGTCTGAAAACAAATGAACGATTCTCTCTTCAGAAGAGGCCAAGACTGAAGAGCTCTGAAAATTGCACGGAGTTCCAAAATATTGATCGGTAATCTCACCTCCTGAGATTCCTCCTTGTGCCGTCAGAGATCCCCACACAGCTCCCCAACCTGTGAGACTTGCATCTGTTGAAATTACAGTCCAGGTCGGAAGCACAAAAGAAGCCCCCTGAATTAAACGATGGTGATCTGTCCACCACGTTAGAGAGTGTCGTACAATCGGTTTTAAAGATATTAATTGAGATATCTTTGTGTAATCCTTGCACCATTGATTCAGCATACAGAGCTGAAGAGGTCACATGTGAAAACGAGCAAAGGGGATCGCGTCCGATGCAGCAGTCATAAGACCTAGAATTTCCATGCATAAGGCTACCGAAGGGAATGATTGTGACTGAAGGTTTCGACAAGCTGAAATCAATTTTAGACGTCTCTTGTCTGTTAAAGACAGAGTCATGGACACTGAATCTATCTGGAAACCCAGAAAGGTTACCCTTGTCTGAGGAATCAATGAACTTTTTGGTGAATTGATCCTCCAACCATGATCTTGAAGAAACAACACAAGTCGATTCGTATGAGATTCTGCTAAATGTAAAGACTGAGCAAGTACCAAGATATCGTCCAAATAAGGAAATACCACAATACCCTGTTCTCTGATTACAGACAGAAGGGCACCGAGAACCTTTGTAAAAATTCTTGGAGCTGTAGCTAGGCCAAACGGCAGAGCCACAAACTGGTAATGCTTGTCCAGAAAAAGAGAATCTCAGGAACTGATAATGATCTGGATGAATCGGAATATGCAGATATGCATTCTGTAAATCTATTGTGGACATAAAATGCCCTTGCTGAACAAAAGGCAAGATAGTCCTTACAGTTACTATTTTGAACGTTGGTATCCTTACATAACGATTCAATATTTTTAGATCCAGAACTGGTCTGAAGGAATTCTCCTTCTTTGGTACAATGAAGAGATTTGAATAAAACCCCATCCCCTGTTCCAGAACTGGAACTGGCATAATTACTCCAGCCAACTCTAGATCTGAAACACAATTCAGAAATGCTTGAGCTTTCACTGGATTTACTGGGACACGGGAAAGAAAAAATCTCTTTGCAGGAGGTCTCATCTTGAAACCAATTCTGTACCCTTCTGAAACAATGTTCTGAATCCAAAGATTGTGAACAGAATTGATCCAAATTTCTTTGAAAAAACGTAACCTGCCCCCTACCAGCTGAGCTGGAATGAGGGCCGTACCTTCATGTGGACTTAGAAGCAGGCTTTGCCTTTCTAGAAGGCTTGGATTTATTCCAGACTGGAGATGGTTTCCAAACTGAAACTGCTCCTGAGGATGAAGGATCAGGCTTTTGTTCTTTGTTGAAACGAAAGGAACGAAAACGATTATTAGCCCTGTTTTTACCCTTAGATTTTTTATCCTGTGGTAAAAAAGTTCCTTTCCCACCAGTAACAGTTGAGATAATGGAATCCAACTGAGAACCAAATAATTTGTTACCCTGGAAAGAAATGGAAAGTAGAGTTGATTTAGAAGCCATATCAGCATTCCAAGTTTTAAGCCATAAAGCTCTTCTAGCTAAAATAGCTAGAGACATAAACCTGACATCAACTCTGATAATATCAAAAATGGCATCACAGATAAAATTATTAGCATGCTGAAGAAGAATAATAATATTATGAGAATCATGATCTGTTACTTGTTGTGCTAAAGTCTCCAACCAAAAAGTTGAAGCTGCAGCAACATCAGCCAAAGATATAGCAGGTCTAAGAAGATTACCTGAACACAGATAAGCTTTTCTTAGAAAGGATTCAATTTTCCTATCTAAAGGATCTTTAAACAAAGTACCATCTGACGTAGGAATAGTAGTACGTTTAGCAAGGGTAGAAATAGCCCCATCGACTTTAGGGATTTTGTCCCAAAATTCTAATCTGTCAGACGGCACAGGATATAATTGCTTAAAACGTTTAGAAGGAGTAAATGAATTACCCAATTTATCCCATTCTCTGGAAATTACTTCAGAAATAGCATTAGGAACAGGAAAAACTTCTGGAATAACCACAGGAGATTTAAATACCTTATCTAAACGTTTAGAATTAGTATCAAGAGGACCAGAATCCTCTATTTCTAAAGCAATTAGTACTTCTTTAAGAACGAATAAATTCCATTTTAAATAAATATGAAGATTTATCAGCATCAATCTCTGAGACAGAATCCTCTGAACCAGAAGAGTCATCAGAATCAGAATGATGATGTTCATTTAAAAATTCATCTGTAGAGAGAGAAGTTTTAAAAGATTTTTTATGTTTACTAGAAGGAGAAATAACAGACATAGCCTTCTTGATGGATTCAGAAACAAAATCTCTTATGTTATCAGGAGCATTCTGCACCTTAGATGTTGAGGGAACTGCAACAGGCAATGGTACATTACTAAAGGAAATATTATCTGCTTTAACAAGTTTGTCATGACAATTAATACAATCAACAGCCGGAGGAATAGCTACCAAAAGTTTACAGCAGATACACTTAGCTTTGGTAGTTCCAGCACTAGACAGCGATTTTCCTGAAGTATCTTCTGACTCAGATGCAACGTGAGACATTTTGCAATATGTAAGAGAAAAAACAACATATAAAGCAAAATTGATCAAATTCCTTAAATGACAGTTTCAGGAATGGGAAAAAATGCCAATAAACAAGCTTCTAGTAACCAGAAGCAAAGAAAAAATGAGACTGAAATAATGTGGAGACAAAAGCGACGCCCATATTTTTTGGCGCCAAATAAGACGCCCACATTGTTTGGCGCCTAAATGCTTTTTGGCGCCAAAAATGACGCCACATCCGGAACGCCGACATTTTTGGCGCAAAAGGACGTCAAAAAATGACGCAACTTCCGGCGACACGTATGACGCCGGAAACAGAAAAGATTTTTTGCGCCAAAAAAGTCCGCGCCAAGAATGACGCAATAAAATGAAGCATTTTCAGCCCCCGCGAGCCTAACAGCCCACAGGGAAAAAAAGTCAAATTTTTAAGGTAAGAAAAAATGATTGATTCAAATGCATTATCCCAAATATGAAACTGACTGTCTGAAAATAAGGAATGTTGAACATTCTGAGTCAAGGCAAATAAATGTTTGAATACATATATTTAGAACTTTATAAATAAAGTGCCCAACCATAGCTTAGAGTGTCACAGAAAATAAGATTTACTTACCCCAGGACACTCATCTACATGTTTGTAGAAAGCCAAACCAGTACTGAAACGAAAATCAGCAGAGGTAATGGTATATAAATAAGAGTATATCGTCGATCTGAAAAGGGAGGTAAGAGATGAATCTCTACGATCGATAACAGAGAACCTATGAAATAGACCCCGTAGAAGGAGATCACTGCATTCAAATAGGCAATTCTCTCCTCACATCCCTCTGACATTCACTGCACGCTGAGAGGAAAACCGGGCTCCAACTTGCTGCGGAGCGCATATCAACGTAGAATCTACGCAAACTTACTTCACCACCTCCATAGGAGGCAAAGTTTGTAAAACTGAATTGTGGGTGTGGTGAGGGGTGTATTTATAGGCATTTTGAGGTTTGGGAAACTTTGCCCCTCCTGGTAGGAATGTATATCCCATACGTCACTAGCTCATGGACTCTTGCTAATTACATGAAAGAAAAGCTGAAGGAGAACGAACTGTACTGGGTATCCACGCTACTAGACCTCCGGTATAAGCATAAAGTGACTGAAATGTTACCGAATTCCCGCAAGTCGGAAAGGATGGAGCAGTTCAAAAATAAATTAAAAAGTATGCTTTACACAGCGTATAAGGGTGATGTCACAGCACAACGGGAATCTAACAGGGGAAGAGGTGAAAGTAATACTCCTCCTCCCACGACCACGCCGGCAAGGACAGGACGCTTTCCAGATGTGTTGTTGATGGAGGACATGCGGACCTTTTTAACTCCTATGCTTTGCCACAGCCCTTCGGGATCCAGCCTCAGAGAACGACTCGACCGACAGGTAGCAGACTACCTCGCCTTAACTGCAGATCTCGACACTGAGGAGCGATGAACCCCTTGACTACTGGGTGTGCAGGCTTGACCTGTGGCCTGTGCTATCCCAATTTGCAATCGAACTTCTGGCCTGCCCCGCTTAAAGTGTCCTGTCAGAATGGACCTTCAGTGCAGCAGGAGGTTTTGTCACTGAGAAGAGAAGTCGCCTAGGTCAAAAAAGTCTTGATTACCTCACCTTTATTAAAATGAATGAGGGATGGATCCCGAAGGGACTGACATTGGGCGATACATTAGAGTAAAAAAGGCCTGATGAGATGAGCTGCCTTGGGCTAAAAATGGTCCACACGCTGCTGTATTTTATCTTCGAATGCCGGATGACTTGCGTGACTTATCCACCAACAACTAGGGTTCAAGCCGCAATGTTTTAGGGCACTTTCTAACTGTCAAACAAACATCAATTTTTCTGGCCGCTGCTACAGCACCTAATTTTTCAGGCATGTGTACATGCCTAATTTTTCTGGCCCCTGGTGCTGCACTGTGGCTTCAAAACCCAAACCAAAAAAAAAGGCACATAACAGGGATTAAACTGCTAAGAATAGTACTACTTAACACACCACTCATATCTGGTGGCACAGTAGATTGCACGCACAGTGCCCCAAATTTGAAGTAGGAGGACCAACCAAGCATCTTTTTCCATCTCCCGGTTCCTAAAATCCATGCCATATACACGTACCCTAGGACGTAACAGGTATTAAACTGCTAAGAATAGTACTACTTGACAGACCACTCATATCTGTTGGCACAGTAGATTGCTCGCGGTGCACGGACATTTGGCAGACGGACATTTGGCAGACGGACATTTGGCAGACGGACATTTGGCAGACGGACATTTGGCAGACGGACATTTGGCAGACGGACATTTGGCAGACGGACATTTGGCAGACGGACATTTGGCAGACGGACATTTGGCAGACGGACATTTGGCAGACGGACATTTGGCAGACGGACATTTGGCAGACGGACATTTGGCAGACGGACATTTGGCAGACGGACATTTGGCAGACAAAAAGTGTATTTCTATAACAGTGTTGCTTATGCAAAACTAGGGAATGGGTAATAAAGGGATTATCTTTCTTTTTAAACAAAAATTCTGGTGTTGACTGTCCCTTTAAAGCTGATAACTGAGCAGAAGAAATCGCCAACAAGAAAACCATTTTCCAAGTGAGTGACTTAACAGCATGCAGAGGCTCAAACTGAGCCCTCTTGAAGAACCTTAAAGTGACACTAAACCTAAAAAAAATTTAATCTCATGATTCAGATAGAGCATGCAATTTTAAAGGGACACTGAACCCAAAAAAAATTTCTTTTGTGATTCAGACAGAGCATGACATTTTAAGCAACTTTCTAATTTACTCCTATTATCAAATGTTCTTTATTCTCTTGGAATCTTTATTTGAAATGCAAGAATGTAAGTTTAGATGTCGGCCCATTTTTGGTGAACAACCTAGGTTGTCCTTGCTGATTGGTGGATAAATTCATCCACCAATCAAAAACTGCTGTCCAGAGTTCTGAACCAAGAAAAAAGCTTAGATGCCTTATTTGTCATATAAAGATAGCAAGAGAGCGAAGAAACATTGATAATATGAGTAAATTAGAAAGTTGCTTAAAATTGCATGCTCTATCTGAACCACAAAAGAAAAATTTTGGGTTCAGTATCCCTTTAAGCAACTTTCTAATCTACTCCTATTAATTTTTCTTTGTTCTCTTGCTATCTTTATTTAAAAAGCAGGAATGTGATGCATAGGAGCCGGCCCATTTCTTGTTGAGAACCTGTGTTATGCTTACTTATTGATTGGTAAATGTAAGCCTCCAATAAGCAAGCATTATCCATGGTGCTGAACCTAAAATGGGCTGGCTGCCAAGATTTACATTCCTGCTTTTAAAATAAAGATAGCAGGAGAAATAAAAAAAAATTATAATAGGAGTTAGAGCATGCATAGTTGCAGTGGTCTGAGATATAAGCGAGCATATGGGACTACGTCCATTGCCGCTACCATTAGACCGATTACCTCCATACACTGAACCACTGACGGCCGAGGAATGGAATGAAGAGCTCGGCAGGTGGTCAAAATCTTTGATTTCCTGACCTACGTCAGAAATATTTTCATGTCCACCGAGTCTATCAGAGTCCCTAGAAATGAAACTCTTGTGAGAGGGGAAAGAGAACTCTTTTTTTTACGTTCACCTTCCACCCATGAGATCTTAGAAAGGCCAACACTAATATGTTATAAAAATGAGTTATAAAACCCCCAAAAAAGCCAAGTGTACCCTCAATACAGTTCTCTCTCTCTTTCCCTCAGCAGCCTCTCTCTCTCTTTCCCTCAGCAGCCTCTCTCTCTCTTTCCCTCAGCAGCCTCTCTCTCTCTTTCCCTCAGCAGCCTCTCTCTCTCTTTCCCTCAGCAGCCTCTCTCTCTCTTTCCCTCAGCAGCCTCTCTCTCTCTTTCCCTCAGCAGCCTCTCTCTCTCTTTCCCTCAGCAGCCTCTCTCTCTCTTTCCCTCAGCAGCCTCT
The DNA here is from genome assembly GCF_027579735.1 of Bombina bombina. Classification (NCBI taxonomy): domain Eukaryota; kingdom Metazoa; phylum Chordata; class Amphibia; order Anura; family Bombinatoridae; genus Bombina; species Bombina bombina. Next base: position 107,320,995 of record NC_069500.1, on the reverse strand, counting down.
CTCTCTCTTTCCCTCAGCAGCCTCTCTCTCTCTTTCCCTCAGCAGCCTCTCTCTCTCTTTCCCTCAGCAGCCTCTCTCTCTCTTTCCCTCAGCAGCCTCTCTCTCTCTTTCCCTCAGCAGCCTCTCTCTCTCTTTCCCTCAGCAGCCTCTCTCTCTCTTTCCCTCAGCAGCCTCTCTCTCTCTTTCCCTCAGCAGCCTCTCTCTCTCTTTCCCTCAGCAGCCTCTCTCTCTCTTTCCCTCAGCAGCCTCTCTCTCTTTTTCCCTCAGCAGCCTCTCTCTCTTTTTCACTCAGCAGCCTCTCTCTCTCTTTCCCTCAGCAGCCTCTCTCTCTCTTTCCCTCAGCAGCCTCTCTCTCTCTTTCCCTCAGCAGCCTCTCTCTCTCTTTCCCTCAGCAGCCTCTCTCTCTCTTTCCCTCAGCAGCCTCTCTCTCTCTTTCCCTCAGCAGCCTCTCTCTCTCTTTCCCTCAGCAGCCTCTCTCTCTCTTTCCCTCAGCAGCCTCTCTCTCTCTTTCCCTCAGCAGCCTCTCTCTCTCTTTCCCTCAGCAGCCTCTCTCTCTCTTTCCCTCAGCAGCCTCTCTCTCTCTTTCCCTCAGCAGCCTCTCTCTCTCTTTCCCTCAGCAGCCTCTCTCTCTCTTTCCCTCAGCAGCCTCTCTCTCTCTTTCCCTCAGCAGCCTCTCTCTCTCTTTCCCTCAGCAGCCTCTCTCTCTCTTTCCCTCAGCAGCCTCTCTCTCTCTTTCCCTCAGCAGCCTCTCTCTCTCTTTCCCTCAGCAGCCTCTCTCTCTCTTTCCCTCAGCAGCCTCTCTCTCTCTTTCCCTCAGCAGCCTCTCTCTCTCTTTCCCTCAGCAGCCTCTCTCTCTCTTTCCCTCAGCAGCCTCTCTCTCTCTTTCCCTCAGCAGCCTCTCTCTCTCTTTCCCTCAGCAGCCTCTCTCTCTCTTTCCCTCAGCAGCCTCTCTCTCTCTTTCCCTCAGCAGCCTCTCTCTCTCTTTCCCTCAGCAGCCTCTCTCTCTCTTTCCCTCAGCAGCCTCTCTCTCTCTTTCCCTCAGCAGCCTCTCTCTCTCTTTCCCTCAGCAGCCTCTCTCTCTCTTTCCCTCAGCAGCCTCTCTCTCTCTTTCCCTCAGCAGCCTCTCTCTCTCTTTCCCTCAGCAGCCTCTCTCTCTCTTTCCCTCAGCAGCCTCTCTCTCTCTTTCCCTCAGCAGCCTCTCTCTCTCTTTCCCTCAGCAGCCTCTCTCTCTCTTTCCCTCAGCAGCCTCTCTCTCTCTTTCCCTCAGCAGCCTCTCTCTCTCTTTCCCTCAGCAGCCTCTCTCTCTCTTTCCCTCAGCAGCCTCTCTCTCTCTTTCCCTCAGCAGCCTCTCTCTCTCTTTCCCTCAGCAGCCTCTCTCTCTCTTTCCCTCAGCAGCCTCTCTCTCTCTTTCCCTCAGCAGCCTCTCTCTCTCTTTCCCTCAGCAGCCTCTCTCTCTCTTTCCCTCAGCAGCCTCTCTCTCTCTTTCCCTCAGCAGCCTCTCTCTCTCTTTCCCTCAGCAGCCTCTCTCTCTCTTTCCCTCAGCAGCCTCTCTCTCTCTTTCCCTCAGCAGCCTCTCTCTCTCTTTCCCTCAGCAGCCTCTCTCTCTTTCCCTCAGCAGCCTCTCTCTCTTTCCCTCAGCAGCCTCTCTCTCTTTCCCTCAGCAGCCTCTCTCTCTTTCCCTCAGCAGCCTCTCTCTCTTTCCCTCAGCAGCCTCTCTCTCTTTCCCTCAGCAGCCTCTCTCTCTTTCCCTCAGCAGCCTCTCTCTCTCTTTCCCTCAGCAGCCTCTCTCTCTTTTTCCCTCAGCAGCCTCTCTCTCTTTTTCCCTCAGCAGCCTCTCTCTCTTTTTCCCTCAGCAGCCTCTCTCTCTTTTTCCCTCAGCAGCCTCTCTCTCTTTTTCCCTCAGCAGCCTCTCTCTCTTTTTCACTCAGCAGCCTCTCTCTCTTTTTCACTCAGCAGCCTCTCTCTCTTTTTCACTCAGCAGCCTCTCTCTCTTTTTCACTCAGCAGCCTCTCTCTCTTTTTCACTCAGCAGCCTCTCTCTCTTTTTCACTCAGCAGCCTCTCTCTCTTTTTCACTCAGCAGCCTCTCTCTCTTTTTCACTCAGCAACCTCTCTCTCTTTTTCACTCAGCAACCTCTCTCTCTTTTTCACTCAGCAGCCTCTCTCTCTTTTTCACTCAGCAGCCTCTCTCTCTTTTTCACTCAGCAGCCTCTCTCTCTTTTTCACTCAGCAGCCTCTCTCTCTTTTTCACTCAGCAGCCTCTCTCTCTTTTTCACTCAGCAGCCTCTCTCTCTTTTTCACTCAGCAGCCTCTCTCTCTTTTTCACTCAGCAGCCTCTCTCTCTTTTTCACTCAGCAGCCTCTCTCTCTTTTTCACTCAGCAGCCTCTCTCTCTTTTTCACTCAGCAGCCTCTCTCTCTTTTTCACTCAGCAGCCTCTCTCTCTTTTTCACTCAGCAGCCTCTCTCTCTTTTTCACTCAGCAGCCTCTCTCTCTTTTTCACTCAGCAGCCTCTCTCTCTTTTTCACTCAGCAGCCTCTCTCTCTTTTTCACTCAGCAGCCTCTCTCTCTTTTTCACTCAGCAGCCTCTCTCTCTTTTTCACTCAGCAGCCTCTCTCTCTTTTTCACTCAGCAGCCTCTCTCTCTTTTTCACTCAGCAGCCTCTCTCTTTAACATCCCCCAAGTATCTGAGTGCTGTCTGTAGCTCAGACTCCATGACACTTACAGGGTTAACAGCACCAGGTAACAATCCTTGGGCTACAGGAGGATCAACAGTGTTGGGTACCAGGTCTCGAGTTATAGCTTCCATAGTAACCCTTTCTGTGAATGTTTCAAACTCTGTTGTGAGGCCCTCTGCCTCCAGCAATCTCAGTATCAGCTGTTCTTTCCCTTTGCCAAGAATAGTAATTCCTCTTTTCTTGCAAAGAAACTCCAGAGACCATTCAGGCATTCTCCTATATTCTTCCATACTGAGCACAGCAACAAACAACAAGAGGGAGGGGAAAAAGAACTGCTTCTTTGCACTCTCTCTGTAATTAGGCACTGAGTTCTGTCTTTGGGAAAATACACAAAAACATGCAATTTCTTTTAGTACTATCCACATAGCACTAAAAAACTCGAAATATCCCACCGCTGCCACCAGTTTGTGACGAACCTTCTCAGCGTCACAATAGAGGGGTGTGGGCATGAAGGGGTTAATGGCACACAAGCTCTGGTTCCCTTATCCTTGCAACTCTGCAAAAGGACCTCAAAAGAGACGCCACATTAACCCCACATCCGGTCCACACTGCTCTAATTAACAATTTCCCTGCTGCCACCACCAAAACTTTTAAATTAACGGGGAGTTTTGGGGAACCCCTAAAAACTCGCACTATTTAATACTTAGGTAACGTGCCTTTAATCTTGTCTCAACAGGAGTGTGAATTCGGATATTAGAGCCCAACAGACAGAATGAGATTTTCTTTGTGTTTAATAACAAAAATATCAACACAGGTTACACAGTGCAAAATTATAAAGACATTTAAAATAACATACAATTACAAAGCTACAGTTCTTTAGAAACTAAATGGGACATGAAAATAATTACTCACAATATCTAACTTATTGCCAAGTTCCTTTAGATATGTGGAGAGCTGCCATTTCAGATGTTAGTCGCTTGGTCCCAAGGGCAGTTCTGCCTAAAAAAGTCTCTGTTGCATACTTAAAACAAAATTCCTTTGTCTTGTCAAAGACAACGCCCGGGTTATAATTTACGACGAGTCTGGCCAATAAAAAGAAGTCTTAGCTCCGACTATTAGTCTCAAAGGGGAGGAGTGTTCTGCATTCCTACAAACAGTTACACAAACAGCATTAGGCTAAGGAGGTGGAAGGGGTCTCAGCCCACAGCTTCTCTGAATACAGATTTCACACAAAGAAATAACAGTTTCCAGGCTGAGACAATACCACCTCTGCTGAGCAGCCAATCCAGGCATTAACTACTCCACATGATTGTATCATGACACCCCCAGTGACAGTCGAAATAATCGAATCCAACTGAGAACCAAATAATGTATTGACTTGGAAAGACAGAGATAGCAACGTTGATTTAGAAGTCATATCAGCATTCCAAGATTTAAGCCATAAAGCTCTTCTAGCTAATATAGCTAAAGACATATCTAACATCAATTCTAATTATATCAAAAATGGCATCACAAATTAAATTGTTAGCATGTTGAATTAACTCATACACATTATGATCTAGTACTTGTTGCGCTTAGGTTTCCAACCAAAAAGTTGAAGCAGCTGCAACATCAGCAAAAGAAATAGCAGGCCTAAGAAGATGACCTGAACATAAATAAGCCTTCCTTAGATAAGAGTCAAGCTTCCTATTTAAAGGATCTTTAAAAGAAGTACTATCTGCCGTAGGAATAGTAGTACACTTTGCAAGAGTACAGATGGCCCCATCAACTTTGGGGATCTTTTCTTACAGTTTCTTAAACCTTGGAGGAGTAAAAGAAGTATCCAGTCTATTCCATTCCCTAGACATCACATCTGAAATAGCATCAGGAACTGGAAAAACCTCAGGAATAACTACATGAGGTTTAAAAACCGAATATACTCCATTTTAGTAGTATGAAGATTTGTCAGAGTCATTATCTGAGGCAGAATCTTCTGAACCAGATAGATCCTCATCAGAGATAGATAAATCAGAATGTTGTCGGTCATTTAAAAACTGATCAATTTTATGAGAAGTTTCAAAAGACCTTTTACGTTTATTAGAAGGCGGTATGACAGACAAAGCCTTCTGAATGGAATTAGAAACAAATTCTCTCACATTAACAGGAAAATCCTGAGCATTAGATGTTGAAGGACCAGCAACAGGTAATGGACAACTACTAATGGAAATATTGTCTGTATGTAAGTTTGTCATGACAACTATCACAAACTACAGCCGGAATAACACCGAAAGACACCCATCCACATATAGCAGATAGCCAAACTAGTACTGAAAGCTAACAGCAGAGGTAATGGTGCATAAGAGTACATCGTCGATCTGAAAAGGGAGGTAGAAGATGAATCCCTACGACCGATAGAGAACCCTTGAAAAGATTTCCTGCGAGGGAAACCATAAAATCAAATAGGCGATACTCTCTTCACATCCCTCTGACAAAGACTGTGAGGACTTGGGCTTCAGAATGCTTAGACGCGCTTATCACAGAAGAAATCGTAAAAATCAAGCACAAACTTACTTCACCACCTCCATAGGAGGCAAAGTTAGTAAAACTGAATTGTGCGTGTGGTGAGGGGTGTATTTGGGGCATTTTGGGGTTTGGGAAACTTTGCTCCACCTGGTAGGATTGTAGATCCCATACGCCACTAGCTCATGGACTCCCGAACAACTTCCATAGAAGCAAATAGCAAGTATCGATCCCAGAGAAAGCTCCCGCAGGAAACTTAGGATGAATTTTATTTTTGTTTTTCATACTAACTAGATAAAATAAAATGACAGGCAACCCGAGGGTTAACGCCCAAGAAGAACAGAAGATCCGCAGGACCAGCCTAATGGAAACCCTGTTATTCCAACAAAACTGGGAAGGATCTCGATAACAAGACTTAAAGGAGATTACATCATTCCCCCCCATAGCTAACGAGGTGAGCAATTCGAAGGAGACTGATGAGTCCCATAACCAAGAAGGATAGGGTCCCCAAACAGCTCAAAAACGTGTGTCTGAGTAGAACACGAAGGCGAGCCAGCCTGTAACGAAAAGCACAACATTCAGGAATAGTTACACCCACAGGGAACTGCACATGCCCTCCTGTGGCAGAGAGACCTGAGGCAATCTGGCACGAGCACAATCGCAAATAAACATCTGGACTTTGTAGACGAGCAAGCGCCAAAAGCATATAAAAGCAAAAGCGTGCCACAACCTCGAACATAACTGACTGACCTGAGTCAATAGGGCCAATTCGAATTTGTCACAGGACGAAGAATCTGAATTAAAAAGTTGAACAATCTCAACATCAGCATCCACCATAACTGGATAAAGGATACCAAAAAAATGGACTATGTATAAAACAATTTAAACGGCACCTGACACCCACAATGGCTGGGGCACTCACCACCTCCTATGAACCAGACACCAGCAGACTAAAATTCTCCATCACCACACAGTCAGGAATGCAGAAATGGGAGACCAGAACGTAAACATGCCCGTCACAAGGTGAACCGTACAGTCCAAAAAAAGCGTGCCCAAACGTAAGGTTGCGTCACTTCGAAAGGCCGTTTTGTTCCAAAAAGCCACAAGCCCAGATAACACTACACATAAGCAGATTGAATCACATAACAAACATGATTAAAAAAACCTGTTCAATAACCCCCCTCAGGAGGTATTAACCCTCGATTCCAAGATACTAACAGAGACTCACTGAGACCCTTATGTTACAAGGTAAACCAGCGAGGAATATATCCTCACGGGAAACATTCATGTTACAGTACATCGAATAAAGTAAAATGAAAAGATCTTACCGGAATCAAGGCCGTGGAACAGGAACACGGCCCTTCAAGTGCAACGGATAGTAGCATCGCCTCCGCAATGGACTTGAGAGAAGAAAGCAGGCAGTGGAGCTTAGTTCGACAATGCTGATTGCTTGAGGAGCTGTTAATATGAGTAGGGATGGTTTCGCAGAAAGACTCTCCCTGCATCTTCGGATTAACTTTCATCCAAGCCCTCACTGAGAGACTAACAGGACTACTTAAAACTCCTGTCCCATGCTGAAGAGTACTACCCTCCATAAGAGACAAAGACAAAAATTAAAAAATTCTGACACTTCTCTGCCAAACTCCTGGGACGAAAGGCAAAGCATGACTGGGGGATGAGGGGAGTGGGAGGAGTATTTAAGCCTTTGGCTGGGGTGTCTGCCTCCTCCTGGTGGCCAGGTTCTTATTTCCCAAAAGTAATGAATGCAGCTGTGGACTCTTTCCATTTAAGAAGAATAGAGGGAGAGACTTAATATAACAATTTTTGGCGCAAAAAATTACGCCAAAAAAGATGACGCACATGCTGAGAAAAAAACTTTTGGCGTCAACGTTAACAGGAAATGACACGATTTGCTTCATTACAGGCGCGACTTTGCGCCAAAAAAAATTTGTGCCAGCCAACACGCAAAAAATTTGCACCAAGAATGACGCAATAAATAGAAGCATTTTGCGCCATCTCGATCCTAATTTGCCGGCGACAATTTGAAAAAACAAGACCGACGTTACAACTAGCTGGAACCTTAGGTAAGAAAAAAAAAAAATCTAGATTTCACCCAAACAATTTTCCATGCTGAAACTGTTAGACTGCAAAGGGAAATAAACAGACTTGACTCATGGCAAATATATGCAATATATATTTAATATATGCCAAAAAAATATATATACTTACTTGAAGACTCTCATACACATATAGCAGACAGCCAAACCAGTACTGAAACATAGCAGCAGAGGTAATGGTAGAGGAGTATAATGTCGATCTGTAATGGGAGGTGGTAGATGAATCCCCACGACCGAATTTACAGAGAGCCTTAGAATAGATTTCCCATAGGTGAAAACATGGCATCATTAGGCAAATACTCCATTCACATCCCTCAAACACTGTACTTTGAGATGAACTGGGCTTCAAAATGCTTAGAAGCGCCTTTCACAGAAGAAATCAAGCCAGACTTGCTTCACCATCCTCCAACGAAGGCAAAGTTTGTAAAACTGAAGTAAGAGAGGTGGGAGTTGTATTTTTTAGGCATTTTTAAGGTTTGGGAAACTGACCCCTCCAGGTAGGAATGTATATCCCATATGTCACTAGCTCATAGACTCTTGCCACTTACATGAAAGAAATATATATATAAAACTGGCCCAAGGTCATGAGCTTATGAGCCAGCCCATCTTTGTTCAGCACCAGGGTAGCACTTGCTGATTGGTGGCTATATGTAGCCAATCAGCAAGCGCTACCCAGGGTGATGAACCAAAAATGGGCCGGCTGTTAAGCTTACTTTCTTGCTTTTTTAAATAAAGATACCAAGAGAACAAAGAAAAAGTCATAATAGGAGTAAATTAGAAAGTTGCTTAAAATTGCATGCTCTATTTGAATCATGAAAGAAAAAAATTTGGGTTCAGTATCCATTTAAAGGGACAGTCTAGTTAGTCAAAAATAAACTTTAAAATTACATGTCCTATCTGAATCATAAAACAACTTTCTAATTTAATTCTATCATCAATTTTGCTTTGTTCTCTTGGTATGCTAATTTCTTAGCCATTGACGGGCGCCTCCTATCTGAATGCATTTTGACAGTATCACACCTAGAGGGCGTTCGTTCATGTGTGACATAGATAACATTGTGCTCAAGCCTTTGTAGTTACCTAGGAGTCATCATTGATTGGCTAAAAGGCAGGTCTGAAAAAAACATAATTTATGTAAGAACTTACCTGATAAATTCATTTCTTTCATATTAGCAAGAGTCCATGAGCTAGTGACGTATGGGATATACATTCCTACCAGGAGGGGCAAAGTTTCCCAAACCTCAAAATGCCTACAAATACACCCCTCACCACACCCACAAATCAGTTTAACGAATAGCCAAGAAGTGGGGTGATAAGAAAAAAGTGCGAAAGCATATAAAATAAGGAATTGGAATAATTGTGCTTTATACAAAAAAATCATAACCACCACAAAAAAGGGCGGGCCTCATGGACTCTTGCTAATATGAAAGAAATGAATTTATCAGGTAAGTTCTTACAAACATTATGTTTTAACAATATGGTGAATGAGAGGGCGCTAAAAGCTGGGTATACTTAACACACCTAATTGGTTAAGATTATATCAAAAGTAAGAATTCATCAAAGACGGTAAATTTTATCAATCATTTACTAGTGGGAATATTCCCTATTTGGTGCAATACATAAATCCATAAAAACATAATTTATGCTTACCTGATAAATTCCTTTCTTCTGTAGTGTGATCAGTCCACGGGTCATCATTACTTCTGGGATATTACTCCTCCCCAACAGGAAGTGCAAGAGGATTCACCCAGCAGAGCTGCATATAGCTCCTCCCCTCTACGTCACTCCCAGTCATTCGACCAAGGACCAACGAGAAAGGAAAAGCCAAGGGTGAAGTGGTGACTGGAGTATAAATTAAAAAATATTTACCTGCCTTAAAAACAGGGCGGGCCGTGGACTGATCACACTACAGAAGAAAGGAATTTATCAGGTAAGCATAAATTATGTTTTCTTCTGTTAAGTGTGATCAGTCCACGGGTCATCATTACTTCTGGGATACCAATACCAAAGCAAAAGTACACGGATGACGGGAGGGATAGGCAGGCTCTTTATACAGAAGGAACCACTGCCTGAAGAACCTTTCTCCCAAAAATAGCCTCCGATGAAGCAAAAGTGTCAAATTTGTAAAATTTGGAAAAAGTATGAAGCGAAGACCAAGTTGCAGCCTTGCAAATCTGTTCAACAGAGGCCTCATTCTTGAAGGCCCAAGTGGAAGCCACAGCTCTAGTAGAATGAGCTGTAATTCTTTCAGGAGGCTGCTGTCCAGCAGTCTCATAAGCTAAACGAATTATGCTACGAAGCCAAAAAGAAAGAGAGGTAGCGGAAGCTTTTTGACCTCTCCTCTGCCCAGAGTAAATGACAAACAGAGAAGACGTTTGTCGAAATTCCTTAGTTGCCTGTAAGTAAAATTTTAGAGCACGGACTACATCCAGGTTGTGCAGTAGACGTTCCTTCTTTGAAGAAGGATTTGGGCATAAAGAAGGAACAACAATCTCTTGATTGATATTCCTGTTAGTAACTACCTTAGGTAAGAACCCAGGTTTAGTACGCAGAACTACCTTATCCGAATGAAAAATCAAATAAGGAGAATCACAATGTAAGGCTGATAATTCAGAGACTCTTCGAGCCGAGGAAATAGCCATTAAAAATAGAACTTTCCAAGATAACAACTTTATATCAATGGAATGAAGGGGTTCAAACGGAACGCCCTGTAAAACATTAAGAACAAGGTTTAAACTCCATGGTGGAGCAACAGTTTTAAACACAGGCTTAATTCTGGCCAAAGCCTGACAAAAAGCCTGGACGTCAGGAACTTCTGACAGACGTTTGTGTAACAGAATGGACAGAGCTGAGATCTGTCCCTTTAATGAACTAGCAGATAAACCCTTTTCTAAACCTTCTTGTAGAAAAGACAATATCCTAGGAATCCTAACCTTACTCCAAGAGTAACCCTTGGATTCACACCAATATAGGTATTTACGCCATATCTTATGGTAAATCTTTCTGGTAACAGGTTTCCTAGCCTGTATTAAGGTATCAATAACTGACTCAGAAAATCCACGTCTTGATAAAATCAAGCGTTCAATTTCCAAGCAGTCAGCTTCAGAGAAGTTAGATTTTGATGTTTGAAGGGACCCTGTATCAGAAGGTCCTGTTTCAGAGGTAGAGACCAAGGTGGACAGGATGACATGTCCACCAGGTCTGCATACCAAGTCCTGCGTGGCCACGCAGGTGCTATTAGAATCACTGATGCTCTCTCTTGTTTGATTCTGGCAATCAATCGAGGAAGCAACGGGAAGGGTGGAAACACGTAAGCCATCCTGAAGTCCCAAGGTGCTGTCAGAGCATCTATCAGGACTGCTCCTGGATCCCTGGATCTGGACCCGTAACGAGGAAGCTTTGCGTTCTGTCGAGACGCCATGAGATCTATCTCTGGTTTGCCCCAACGTCGAAGTATTTGGGCAAAGACCTCCGGATGAAGTTCCCACTCCCCCGGATGAAAAGTCTGACGACTTAAGAAATCCGCCTCCCAGTTCTCCACTCCCGGGATGTGGATTGCTGACAGGTGGCAAGAGTGAGACTCTGCCCAGCAAATTATCTTTGATACTTCCATCATAGCTAGGGAGCTTCTTGTCCCTCCCTGATGGTTGATGTAAGCTACAGTCGTGATGTTGTCCGACTGAAACCTGATGAACCCCCGAGTTGTCAACTGGGGCCAAGCCAGGAGGGCATTGAGAACTGCTCTCAATTCCAGAATGTTTATTGGCAGGAGACTCTCCTCCTGACTCCATTGTCCCTGAGCCTTCAGAGAATTCCAGACAGCACCCCAACCTAGAAGGCTGGCGTCTGTTGTTACAATTGTCCAGTCTGGTCTGCTGAATGGCATCCCCCTGGACAGATGTGGCCGAGAAAGCCACCATAGAAGAGAATTTCTGGTCTCTTGATCCAGATTCAGAGAAGGGGATAAGTCTGAGTAATCCCCATTCCACTGACTTAGCATGCACAGTTGCAGTGGTCTGAGGTGTAAGCGTGCAAAGGGTACTATGTCCATTGCCGCTACCATTAAGCCGATTACCTCCATGCATTGAGCCACTGACGGGTGTTGAATGGAATGAAGTGTGCGGCAAGCACTTTGAAGTCTTGTTAGCCTGTCCTCTGTCAGGTAAATCTTCATTTCTATAGAATCTATAAGAGTCCCCAGGAAGGGAACTCTTGTGAGTGGAACGAGTGAACTTTTCTTTTCGTTCACCTTCCATCCATGTGACCTTAGAAATGCCAGCACTAACTCTGTATGAGACTTGGCAGTTTGAAAGCTTGAAGCTTGTATCAGAATGTCGTCTAGGTATGGAGCTACCGAGATTCCCCGCGGTCTTAGTACCGCCAGAAGAGCACCCAGAACCTTTGTGAAGATTCTTGGAGCTGTAGCCAATCCGAATGGAAGAGCCACAAACTGGTAATGCCTGTCTAGGAAGGCAAACCTTAGGTACCGATAATGATCTTTGTGAATCGGTATGTGAAGGTAAGCATCTTTTAAATCTACAGTGGTCATGTATTGACCCTCTTGGATCATAGGTAAAATTGTCCGAATAGTCTCCATCTTGAACGATGGAACTCTTAGGAATTTGTTTAGGATCTTTAAGTCCAGGATTGGTCTGAAAGTTCCCTCTTCTTTGGGAACCACAAACAGATTTGAGTAAAACCCCTGTCCCTGTTCCGATCGTGGAACTGGATGGATTACTCCCATTAACAAGAGCTCTTGTACGCAGCGTAGAAACGCCTCTTTCTTTGTCTGGATTGTTGACAATCTTGACAGATGAAATCTCTCTCTTGGAGGAGAGTATTTGAAGTCCAGAAGGTATCCCTGAGATATTATCTCTAGCGCCCAGGGATCCTGAACATCTCTTGCCCAAGCCTGGGCGAAGAGAGAAAGTCTGCCCCCCACTAGATCCGATCCCGGATCGGGGGCACTCAATTCATGCTGTTTTAGGGGCAGCAGCAGGTTTCCTAGTCTGCTTGCCCTTGTTCCAGGACTGGTTAGGTTTCCAGCCTTGTCTGTAGCGAGCAACAGCTCCTTCCTGTTTTGGTGCAGAGGAAGTTGATGCAGCTCCTGCTTTGAAATTACGAAAGGAACGAAAATTAGACTGTCTAGTCTTGGCTTTGGCTTTGTCCTGAGGCAGGGCATGACCTTTACCTCCTGTAATGTCAGCGATAATCTCTTTCAACCCGGGCCCGAATAAGGTCTGCCCTTTGAAAGGTATATTAAGCAATTTAGACTTAGAAGTAACATCAGCTGACCAGGATTTTAGCCACAGCGCCCTGCGTGCCTGAATGGCGAATCCTGAATTCTTCGCCGTAAGTTTAGTAAGATGTACTACGGCCTCCGAAATGAATGAATTAGCTAGTTTAAGGACTCTAAGCCTGTCCGTAATGTCGTCCAGAGTAGCTGAACCAATGTTCTCTTCCAGAGACTCAATCCAGAATGCCGCTGCAGCCGTGATCGGCGCAATGCATGCAAGGGGTTGCAATATAAAACCTTGTTGAACAAACATTTTCTTAAGGTAACCCTCTAACTTTTTATCCATTGGATCTGAAAAAGCACAGCTATCCTCCACCGGGATAGTGGTACGCTTAGCTAAGGTAGAAACTGCTCCCTCCACCTTAGGGACCGTTTGCCATAAGTCCCTTGTGGTGGCGTCTATTGGAAACATTTTTCTAAATATCGGAGGGGGTGAGAACGGCACACCGGGTCTATCCCACTCCTTAGTAACAATTTCAGTAAGTCTCTTAGGTATAGGAAAAACCTCAGTACTCGTCGGTACCGCAAAGTATTTATCCAACCTACACATTTTCTCTGGTATTGCAACTGTGTTACAATCATTCAGAGCCGCTAACACCTCCCCTAGTAATACACGGAGGTTTTCCAGTTTAAATTTAAAATTTGAAATATCTGAATCCAGTCTGTTTGGATCAGAACCGTCACCCACAGAATGAAGTTCTCCGTCCTCATGTTCTGCCACCTGTGACGCAGTGTCTGACATGGCCCTAATATTATCAGCTGCACTCTGTTCTCACCCCAGAGTGATCACGCTTACCTCTTAGTTCTGGTAATTTAGCCAAAAGCTCAGTCATAACAGTAGCCATATCCTGTAATGTGATTTGTAATGGCCGCCCAGATGTACTCGGCGCTACAATATCACGCACCTCCCTCTAAGCGGGAGATGTAGGTACTGACACGTGAGGCGAGTTAGTCGGCATAACTCTCCCCTCGTTGTTTGGTGAAATTTGTTCAATTTGTACAGATTGACTTTTATTTAAAGTAGCATCAATACAGTTAGTACATAAATTTCTATTGGGCTCCACTTTGGCATTGCAACAAATGACACAGGTATCATCCTCTGAATCAGACATGTTTAACACACTAGCAAATAAACTTGCAACTTGGAAATACAATTCAATTAGAATAATATTAAAACGTACTGTGCCTTTAAGAAGCACAGAAGATCTATGACAGTTGAAAATTAATAAATTGAAACAGTTATAGCCTCAATCCTTGTAAACAACACAACTTTAGCAAAGGTTTAATCCCATTAGCAAGGATAACAAATTCTGAAAGCAGGAAACAAAATACAGAATAAACGTTTTTTATCTCAGTCAAACTATAATTCTCACAGCTCTGCTGAGAGAAATTACCTCCCTCAAAATAAGTTTTGAAGACCCCTGAGCTCTGTAGAGATGAACCGGATCATGCAGGGAATACAATGAGTTGCTGACTGAAATATTTGATGCATAGTAAAAGCGCCAAAAAACGGCCCCTCCCCCTCACACACAGCAGTGAGGGAGAACAGAAACTGTCAGAAAAACAGATTAAGCAACTGCCAAGTGGAAAAATAGTGCCCAAACATTTATTCACACAGTACCTCAGCAAATGAAAACGATTTTACATTCCAGCAAAAACATTAAACATAATCTCTAGTTATTAAACAGCTTTATGTATTTCTTACAGTGTAATTCTAGTGAAGTACCATTCCCCAGAATACTGAAGTGTAAAGTATACATACATGACATTATATCGGTATGGCAGGATTTTCTCATCAATTCCATTGTCAGAAAATAAAAACTGCTACATACCTCTATGCAGATTCATCTGCCCGCTGTCCCCTGATCTGAAGTTTACCTCACTCCTCAGATGGCCGAGAACAGCAATATGATCTTAACTACTCCGGCTAAAATCATAGCAAAACTCTGGTAGATTCTTCTTCAAACTCTGCCAGAGAGGTAATAACACACTCCGGTGCTATTTTAAAATAACAAACTTTTGATTGAAGATATAAAACTAAGTATAATCACCATAGTCCTCTCACACATCCTATCTAGTCGTTGGGTGCAAGAGAATGACTGTGAGTGACGTAGAGGGGAGGAGCTATATGCAGCTCTGCTGGGTGAATCCTCTTGCACTTCCTGTTGGGGAGGAGTAATATCCCAGAAGTAATGATGACCCGTGGACTGATCACACTTAACAGAAGAAAGAGCAGATAATTCAGAGACTCTTCTGGCAGAAGAGATTGCCAAAAGGAACAAAACTTTCCGAAAGTAATTTAATGTCCAAATTATTCCATTCTCTGGAAATTACTTCAGAAATAGCACCAGGAACAGGAAAAACTTCTGGAATAACCACAGGAGATTTAAAGACCTTATCTAAACGTTTAGATTTAGTATCAAGAGGACTAGAATCCTCAATTTCTAAAGCAATTAGTACTTCTTTAAGTAAAGAACGAATAAATTCCATTTTAAATAAATATGAAGATTTATCAGCATCAACCTCTGAGACAGAATCCTCTGAAGCAGAAGAGTCATTAGAATCAGAATGATGATGTTCATTTAAAAATTCATCTGTATAAAGAGAAGTTTTAAAAGATTTTTTATGTTTACTAGAAGGAGGAATAACAGACATAGCCTTCTTGATGGATTCAGAAACAAAATCTCTTATGTTATCAGGAACATTCTGAACATTAGATGTTGATGGAACTGCAACAGGTAATGGTACATTACTAAAGGAAATATCTGCATTAACAAGTTTGTCATGACAATTAATACAAACAGCTGGAGGAACAGCTACCAAAAGTTTACAGCAGATACACTTAGCTTTGGTAGTTCCAGCACCAGACAGCGATTTTCCTGAAGTATCTTCTGACTCAGATGCAACGTGAGACATCTTGCAATATGTAAGAGAAAAAGCAACATATAAAGCAAAATTGATCAAATAACTTAAATGACAGTTTCAGGAATGGGAAAAAATGCCAAGGAACAAGCTTCTAGCAACCAGAAGCAAGGAAAAATGAGACTTAAATAATGTGGAGACAAAAGCGACGCCCATATTTTTTAGTGCCAAATAAGACGCCCACATTATTTGGCGCCAAAAATGATGCCACGTCCGGAACGAAGACATTTTTGGCGCAAAAGAACGTCAAAAATGACGCAACTTCCGGCGACACGTATGACGCCGGAAACAGAAAAGATTTTTTGCGCCAAAAAAGTCAGCGACAAGAATGACGCAATAAAATGAAGCATTTTCAGCCCCGCGAGCCTAACAGCCCACAGGGAAAAAAGTCAAATTTTTAAGGTAAGAAAATAATTGATTCAAGTGCATTATCCCAAATATGAATCTGACTGTCTGAAAATAAGGAATGTTGAACATCCTGAGTCAAGGCAAATAAATGTTTGAATACATATATTTAGAACTTTATTAAAAAAAAGTGCCCAACCATAGCTTAGAGTGTCACAGAAAATAAGACTTACTTACCCCAGGACACTCATCTACATGTTTGTAGAAAGCCAAACCAGTACTGAAACGAAAATCAGCAGAGGTAATGGTATATATATATATAAGAGTATATCGTCGATCTGAAAAGGGAGGTAAGAGATGAATCTCTACGACCGATAACAGAGAACCTATGAAATAGACCCCGTAGAAGGAGATCATTGAATTCAAACAGGCCACATCCCTCTGACATTCACTGCACGCTGAGAGGAAAACCGGGCTCCAACCTGCTGCGGAGCGCATATCAACATAGAATCTAGCACAAACTTACTTCAACACCTCCATAGGAGGCAAAGTTTGTAAAACTGATTTGTGGGTGTGGTGAGGGGTGTATTTGTAGGTATTGAGGTTTGGGAAACTTTGCCCCTCCTGGTAGGAATGTATATCCCATACGTCACTAGCTCATGGACTCTTGCTAATTACATGAAAGAAAGAACTGAAATAAGGGGGCAGTCTGCAGATGCTTAGATACAAGGTAATCACAGAGGTAAAAAGTGTATTAATATAGCTGTGTTGGTTAAGCAAAACTGGGGAATGGGCAATAAAGCGATTATCATTTTTAACAATAAAAATTCTGATGTAGACTGTAGCTGTAATAACAGACTTAATACAGGCCAAACCTTAACAAAACCATGAATGTCAGGAAGGTTGGCAATCTTTCTATGAGACAAAAGTGAAGGAGCAGAAATCTACCCCTTCAAAGAACTGACAGATAGGCTCTTATCCAGACCATCCAAACTGCAGAATCCTAGGAAATCTGAAGGAATGCCATTAAACCCATGATCCAAACAAAGAAATAAAGGGTTTCTAGACCTTTTGATAAATTATCCTAGTCTCAGGCTTACGAGACTGGATTAAACTATCAACCAGAGAATATAAAAAACCTCTATGTTTAAGAACTAACCGTTCAATTACCATGTCATCAACCTTAGAGACTTTAGATTCTGATGGAAAAACCGACCTTGATACGGAAGGTCTGGCCCCAGAGGAAGAGGCCAAGGCGGCAACTGGATATCTGAACCAGATCTGAAAAACAGAATTTATGTTTACCTGATAAATTACTTTCTCCAACGGTGTGTCCGGTCCACGACGTCATCCTTACTTGTGGGATATTCTCTTCCCCAACAGGAAATGGCAAAGAGCCCAGCAAAGCTGGTCACATGATCCCTCCTAGGCTCCGCCTACCCCAGTCATTCGACCGACGTAAAGGAGGAATATTTGCATAGGAGAAACCATATGATACCGTGGTGACTGTAGTTAAAGAAAATAAATTATCAGACCTGATTAAAAAACCAGGGCGGGCCGTGGACCGGACACACCGTTGGAGAAAGTAATTTATCAGGTAAACATAAATTCTGTTTTCTCCAACATAGGTGTGTCCGGTCCACGGCGTCATCCTTACTTGTGGGAACCAATACCAAAGCTTTAGGACACGGATGAAGGGAGGGAGCAAATCAGGTCACCTAAATGGAAGGCACCACGGCTTGCAAAACCTTTCTCCCAAAAATAGCCTCAGAAGAAGCAAAAGTATCAAACTTGTAAAATTTGGTAAAAGTGTGCAGTGAAGACCAAGTCGCTGCCCGACATATCTGATCAACAGAAGCCTCGTTCTTGAAGGCCCATGTGGAAGCCACAGCCCTAGTGGAATGAGCTGTGATTCTTTCAGGAGGCTGCCGTCCGGCAGTCTCATAAGCCAATCTGATGATGCTTTTAATCCAAAAAGAGAGAGAGGTAGAAGTTGCTTTTTGACCTCTCCTTTTACCAGAATAAACAACAAACAAGGAAGATGTTTGTCTAAAATCCTTTGTAGCATCTAAATAGAATTTTAGAGCGCGAACAACATCCAAATTGTGCAACAAACGTTCCTTCTTTGAAACTGGATTCGGACACAAAGAAGGCACGACTATCTCCTAGTTAAGGTTTTTGTTAGAAACAACTTTCGGAAGAAAACCAGGTTTAGTACGTAAAACCACCTTATCTGCATGGAACACCAGATAAGGAGGAGAACACTGCAGAGCAGATAATTCTGAAACTCTTCTAGCAGAAGAAATTGCAACCAAAAACAAAACTTTCCAAGATAATAACTTAATATCAACGGAATGTAAGGGTTCAAACGGAACCCCCTGAAGAACTGAAAGAACTAAGTTGAGACTCCAAGGAGGAGTCAAAGGTTTGTAAACAGGCTTGATTCTAACCAGAGCCTGAACAAAGGCTTGAACATCTGGCACAGCGGCCAGCTTTTTGTGAAGTAACACAGACAAGGCAGAAATCTGTCCCTTCAAGGAACTTGCAGATAATCCTTTCTCCAATCCTTCTTGAAGAAAGGATAGAATCTTAGGAATTTTTACCTTGTCCCAAGGGAATCCTTTAGAGTCACACCAACAGATATATTTTTTCCATATTTTGTGGTAAATTTTTCTAGTTACAGGCTTTCTGGCCTGAACAAGAGTATCAATAACAGAATCTGAGAACCCTCGTTTTGATAAGATCAAGCGTTCAATCTCCAAGCAGTCAGTTGGAGTGAGACCAGATTCGGATGTTCGAACGGACCTTGAACAAGAAGGTCTCGTCTCAAAGGTAGCTTCCATGGTGGAGCCGATGACATATTCACCAGATCTGCATACCAAGTCCTGCGTGGCCACGCAGGAGCTATCAAGATCACCGATGCCCTCTCCTGATTGATCCTGGCTACCAGCCTGGGGATGAGAGGAAACGGCGGGAATACATAAGCTAGTTTGAAGGTCCAAGGTGCTACTAGTGCATCTACTAGAGTCGCCTTGGGATCCCTGGATCTGGACCCGTAGCAAGGAACCTTGAAGTTCTGACGAGAGGCCATCAGATCCATGTCTGGAATGCCCCACAGTTGAGAAATTTGGGCAAAGATTTCCGGATGGAGTTCCCACTCCCCCGGATGTAATGTCTGACGACTCAGAAAATCCGCTTCCCAATTTTCCACTCCTGGGATGTGGATTGCAGACAGGTGGCAGGAGTGAGTCTCCGCCCATTGAATGATTTTGGTCACTTCTTCCATCGCCAGGGAACTCCTTGTTCCCCCCTGATGGTTGATGTACGCAACAGTCGTCATGTTGTCTGATTGAAACCGTATGAACTTGGCCTTTGCTAGCTGAGGCCAAGCCTTGAGAGCATTGAGTATCGCTCTCAGTTCCAGAATATTTATCGGTAGAAGAGATTCTTCCCGAGACCAAAGACCCTGAGCTTTCAGGGGTCCCCAGACCGCGCCCCAGCCCATCAGACTGGCGTCGGTCGTGACAATGACCCACTCTGGCCTGCGGAAGTTCATCCCTTGTGACAGGTTGTCCAGGGACAGCCACCAACGGAGTGAATCTCTGGTCCTCTGATTTACTTGTATCGTCGGAGACAAGTCTGTATAGTCCCCATTCCACTGACTGAGCATGCACAGTTGTAATGGTCTTAGATGAATGCGCGCAAAAGGAACTATGTCCATTGCCGCTACCATCAAACCTATTACTTCCATGCACTGCGCTATGGAAGGAAGAGGAACGGAATGAAGTATTTGACAAGAGTTTAGAAGTTTTGTTTTTCTGGCCTCTGTCAGAAAAATCCTCATTTCTAAGGAGTCTATTATTGTTCCCAAGAAGGGAACCCTTGTTGACGGAGATAGAGAACTCTTTTCTACGTTCACTTTCCATCCGTGAGATCTGAGAAAGGCCAGGACTATGTCCGTGTGAGCCTTTGCTTGAGGAAGGGACGACGCTTGAATCAGAATGTCGTCCAAGTAAGGTACTACTGCAATGCCCCTTGGTCTTAGCACCGCTAGAAGGGACCCTAGTACCTTTGTGAAAATCCTTGGAGCAGTGGCTAATCCGAAAGGAAGTGCCACGAACTGGTAATGCTTGTCCAGGAATGCGAACCTTAGGAACCGATGATGTTCCTTGTGGATAGGAATATGTAGATACGCATCCTTTAAATCCACCGTGGTCATGAATTGACCTTCCTGGATGGAAGGAAGAATTGTTCGAATGGTTTCCATTTTGAACGATGGAACCTTGAGAAACTTGTTTAGGATCTTGAGATCTAAGATTGGTCTGAACGTTCCCTCTTTTTTGGGAACTACGAACAGATTGGAGTAGAACCCCATCCCTTGTTCCCCTAATGGAACAGGATGAATCACTCCCATTTTTAACAGGTCTTCTACACAATGTAAGAATGCCTGTTTTTTTATGTGGTCTGAAGACAATTGAGACCTGTGGAACCTCCCCCTTGGGGGAAGCCCCTTGAATTCCAGAAGATAACCTTGGGAGACTATTTCTAGTGCCCAAGGATCCGGAACATCTCTTGCCCAAGCCTGAGCGAAGAGAGAGAGTCTGCCCCCCACCAGATCCGGTCCCGGATCAGGGGGCCAACATTTCATGCTGTCTTGGTAGCAGTGGCAGGTTTCTTGGCCTGCTTTCCCTTGTTCCAGCCTTGCATTGGTCTCCAGGCTGGCTTGGCTTGAGAAGTATTACCCTCTTGCTTAGAGGACGTAGCACTTGGGGCTGGTCCGTTTCTACGAAAGGGACGAAAATTAGGTTTATTTTTGGCCTTGAAAGACCTATCCTGAGGAAGGGCGTGGCCCTTACCCCCAGTGATATCAGAGATAATCTCTTTCAAGTCAGGGCCAAACAGCGTTTTCCCCTTGAAAGGAATGTTAAGCAATTTGTTCTTGGAAGACGCATCCGCTGACCAAGATTTCAACCAAAGCGCTCTGCGCGCCACAATAGCAAACCCAGAATTTTTCGCCGCTAACCTAGCCAATTGCAAAGTGGCGTCTAGGGTGAAAGAATTAGCCAATTTGAGAGCACGGATTCTGTCCATAATCTCCTCATAAGGAGGAGAATCACTAGTGATCGCCTTTTCTAGCTCATCGAACCAGAAACACGCGGCTGTAGTGACAGGGACAATGCATGAAATTGGTTGTAGAAGGTAACCTTGCTGAACAAACATCTTTTTAAGCAAACCTTCTAATTTTTTATCCATAGGATCTTTGAAAGCACAACTATCTTCTATGGGTATAGTGGTGCGTTTGTTTAAAGTAGAAACCGCCCCCTCGACCTTGGGGACTGTCTGCCATAAGTCCTTTCTGGGGTCGACCATAGGAAACAATTTTTTAAATATGGGGGGAGGGACGAAAGGTATACCGGGCCTTTCCCATTCTTTATTTACAATGTCCGCCACCTGCTTGGGTATAGGAAAAGCTTCTGGGGGCCCCGGGACCTCTAGGAACTTGTCCATTTTACATAGTTTCTCTGGGATGATCAAATTCTCACAATCATCCAGAGTGGATAACACCTCCTTAAGCAGAGCGCGGAGATGTTCCAACTTAAATTTAAACGTAATCACATCAGGTTCAGCTTGTTGAGAAATTTTCCCTGAATCTGAAATTTCTCCCTCAGACAAAACCTCCCTGGCCCCCTCAGACTGGTGTAGGGGCCCTTCAGAAACAATATCATCAGCGTCCTCATGCTCTTCAGTATTATCTAAAACAGAGCAGTCGCGCTTACGCTGATAAGTGGGCATTTTGGCTAAAATGTTTTTGATAGAATTATCCATTACAGCCGTTAATTGTTGCATAGTAAGGAGTATTGGCGCGCTAGATGTACTAGGGGCCTCCTGAGTGGGCAAGACTGGTGTAGACGAAGGAGGGGATGATGCAGTACCATGCTTACTCCCCTCACTTGAGGAATCATCTTGGGCATCATTTTCTCTAAATTTTGTGTCACATAAATCACATCTATTTAAATGAGAAGGAACCTTGGCTTCCCCACATTCAGAACACAGTCTATCTGGTAGTTCAGACATGTTAAACAGGCATAAACTTGATAACAAAGTACAAAAAACGTTTTAAAATAAAACCGTTACTGTCACTTTAAATTTTAAACTGAACACACTTTATTACTGCAATTGCGAAAAAGTATGAAGGAATTGTTCAAAATTCACCAAAATTTCACCACAGTGTCTTAAAGCCTTAAAAGTATTGCACACCAAATTTGGAAGCTTTAACCCTTAAAATAACGGAACCGGAGCCGTTTTTATCTTTAACCCCTTTACAGTCCCTGGTATCTGCTTTGCTGAGACCCAACCAAGCCCAAAGGGGAATACGATACCAAATGACGCCTTCAGAAAGTCTTTTCTAAGTATCAGAGCTCCTCACACATGCGACTGCATGTCATGCTTCTCAAAAACAAGTGCGCAATACCGGCGCGAAAATGAGACTCTGCCTATGATTAGGGAAAGCCCCTAGAGAATAAGGTGTCCAAAACAGTGCCTGCCGATATTATTTTACAAAATACCCAGATTAAAATGATTCCTCAAGGCTAAATATGTTTATATATGAATCGATTTAGCCCAGAAAATGTCTACAGTCTTAAAAAGCCCTTGTGAAGCCCTTATTTATTGTCTGTAATAAAAATGGCTTACCGGATCCCATAGGGAAAATGACAGCTTCCAGCATTACATCGTCTTGTTAGAATGTGTCATACCTCAAGCAGTAAAATTCTGCTCACTGTTCCCTCAACTGAAGTTAATTCCTCTCAACAGTCCTGTGTGGAACAGCCATCGATTTTAGTAACGGTTGCTAAAATCATTTTCCTCTTACAAACAGAAATCTTCATCTCTTTTCTGTTTCAGAGTAAATAGTACATACCAGCACTATTTTAAAATAACAAACTCTTGATTGAATAATAAAAACTACAGTTAAACACTAAAAAACTCTAAGCCATCTCCGTGGAGATGTTGCCTGTACAACGGCAAAGAGAATGACTGGGGTAGGCGGAGCCTAGGAGGGATCATGTGAACAGCTTTGCTGGGCTCTTTGCCATTTCCTGTTGGGGAAGAGAATATCCCACAAGTAAGGATGACGCCGTGGACCGGACACACCTATGTTGGAGAAACCAAATCCTGCGAGGCCAGGCTGGAGAAATCAGAAGTACTGATGATTCCACTTGCATGATTTTGGAAATTGCTCTGGGAAGAACCAGAGGAGGAAATCAATAGGCAACCTGAAAAGACCAAGGAGCTACTATAAAATCAACAAACTGCGCCTAAGGATCCCTGGATCTCGCAAGTATCTGGGAAGTTTAAATGTTTAACCGAGAACCAATCATAGCTATCTCTGGAAGACCCAAAAGATCTGAAAGAAAACATCCTGATGGAGAGATCATTCCCATGGAAGCAGAGACTGACGACTAAGAAAATCTGCTTTCCGGTTCACTCTTGGAATATTAACAACAGAAGTTAGACAATGATTGGTTTCTGCCCATAAGAGAATTCGAGACACTTCCCTCATGGCTAGAGAACCTGACTTCCTCCTTGATGATTGATATAGGTCACTGCTGTGACATTGTCTGATTGAAAACTGAGAAAAGAATCAGACTTTTTAACAAAAGCTAACTCTGAAGAGTTCAAGGATTGTTAAAACCAGGCTTTCGGAAAAAGGCACAGCTTGCCCCCTACCAGAGATTCTGGATCTAGGATGCACCTTCGTGCTAAATTGGAAGTAGGGGTAGACTTCGACTGTTTAGGCCTGTTCCAAATTGAACAGGCAAAGCCTGAGAGACCTTGATTTTGAGAGGAGAAATCAAATATTTTAGTCCATGTTCTGATGAAAGGAGTGAAAATGATTTGAAGCCTTTGATTTAACCCTGGACTACTTGTCCTGAGGAAGAAGAGATTACTTATCTCTAGTAACATTAGAAATAATAGATTCTAAATCAGAGCCAAACAACTATTTTCCTTGAAAAGAAAGAAATAGTCTATATTTAGACACCATATCAACAAAGAATTTAACCATAAAGATCTTCTGGAAAGAACTGCCAAAGACATACTGTTAATCTTAATGATGTCAATAACAGAATTACAAATGAACCTATTAGTGTATTTAAGGAATCCCAAAAGGTTAAAAAAAAAAAAAAAAAAATCTTCACTACCAAAGAAAACTGCTCAGAGAGACTATTTAACCAAATGAAAGAAGCAGCAGCAATGTCTGCTATATAAATAGCTGGCCTAAATACATAACCTATTTGCAAAAAAAGGCCCTACTATGAAAGGATTTTCCCTATCTAAAGGGTCTCTAAAACAAGTAACATCTTCCAGATGAATAGTGGTATGCTTAGCCAGAGTAGAAATGGCCCCATCCACCTTAGGGACACAGTCTCCAAAAGCTCAATATTAGCAGTAAGGGATACATCTTCTTAAACCTTGCAAAAGGATTAAAAGAATTACATGGCTTAGACCCTTATCTAGAAACTATCTCAGAGACAGCATCAGGGACAGGAATCATCAGGAAAAAAACAAAAACTCCTGAAGACTCATCAGAAATATTAACAGCCTCAGAAGGTTTATAGCATAGAAAAGGCAAATTTAGAACTGATAATTTAAGCTTACTTGAAGAACAAGGACATCTTCATTCTTCATTGTCGTCTAGCTAAGGTCTTTGCTTCCACCTAGTGGCAGGGAAGAGTAATTCCCAGGAGTAATGGGTTGTGGACTCTCACCACATGTATGAAAGAAAAACACTTTCTAATGAAAGTCCAGCTCCTGTCTAGGGACACACTGACTGCATAGACAACAATTTCACTAGGAATTTGAAGAAAATATGAGGTTAAGTGTCCCTTTTTGAATAAAACAAAGAAACGCATATAAAAAAAACAGAATTTATGCTTACCTGATAAATTACTTTCTCTTGCCGTGTATCCAGTCCACGGATTCCTCCTTTACTTGTGGGATACCAATACCAAAGCTTTAGGACACGGATGAAGGGAGGGAACAAGACAGGTACCTTAAACGGAAGGCACCTCTGCTTGCAAAACCGTTCTCCCAAAAATAGCCTCCTTAGAAGCAAAAGTATCGAATTTGTAAAATTTGGCAAAAGTATCGAATTTGTAAAATTTGGCAAAAGTATGCAGTGAAGACCAAGTCGCTGCCTTACAAATCTGTTCAACAGAAGCCTCATTTTTGAAAGCCCATGTGGAAGCCACTGCTCTGGTAAAATGAGCAGTAATTCCTTCAGGAGGCTGCTGGCCAGCAGTCTCATAGGCAAAACGGATGATGCTTTTCAGCCAAAAGGAAAGAGAAGTAGCAGTCGCTTTCTGACCTCTACTCTTACCAGAATAGATAATAAACAAGGAAGATGTTTGTCTGAAATCCTTAGTTGCTTGTAAATAGAACTTTAAAGCACAAACTACATCAAGATTGTGTAAAAGACGTTCCTTCTTCGAAGATGGATTAGGACACAGAGAAGGAAACAACTATTTCCTGGTTAATATTCTTGTTAGAAACAACTTTAGGAAGAAAACCAGGCTTGGTACGCAAAACTACCTTATCTGCGTAGAACACCAGGTAACGTGAATCACACTAAGGCAGATAATTCTGAAACTCTTCAAGCAGAAGAGATAGCTACCAAAAACAAATCTTTCCAAGATAACAACTTAATGTCTATGGAATTCCTTGAAGAACTGAAAGAACTAGATTCAAACTCCATGGCGGAGCCACAGGTTTATAGACAGGCTTGATTCTGACTAAAGCCTGAGCAAACGCTTGAACGTCTGGTACTTCTGCCAGACGCTTGTGTAACAGGATAGACAAAGCAGATATTTGTCCTTTTAAGGAACTAGATGACAATCCTTTCTCCAATCCTTCATGGAGAAAGGACAATATCCTGGGAATCCTAATCCTACTCCATGAGTAACCATTGGATTCACACCAACAAAGATAATTCCGCCATATCTTATGGTAGATTTTCCTGGTGACAGGCTTTCTAGCCTGAATCAGAGTATCTATAACTGACTCAGAGAAACCACGCTTTGATAGAATTAAGCGTTCAATCTCCAAGCAGTCAGACGTAGAGAAACTAGATTTGGATGCTTGGACGGACCCTGTATTAGAAGATCCTGCCTCATTGGCTGTGTATGGTGGGACAGATGACATGTCCACCAGGTCTGCATACCAAGTCCTGCGTGGCCACGCAGGCGCAATCAGAATCACCGAAGCCTTCTCCTGCTTGATTCTGGCGACCAGACGAGGGAGAAGGGGAAACGGTGGAAAAACATACGCCAGATTGAAGGACCAAGGCGCTGCTAAAGCATCTATCAACACCGTCTTGGGGTCCCGGGACCTGGACCCGTACAGAGGAAGTTTGGTGTTCTGACGGGACGCCATCAGATCCAACTCTGGAGTGCCCCATAGCTGAGTCAGCTGGGCAAACACCTCTGGGTGGAGTTCCCACTCCCCCGGGTGAAAAGTCTAACGACTTAGGAAATCCGCCTCCCAGTTGTCTACTCCTGGGATGTGAATTGCTGACAGCTGGCAGGAGTGATCCTCCGCCCACCTTATTATTTTGGTTACTTCCGTCATCGCTAGGGAACTCTTTGTTCCCCCCTGATGATTGACGTAAGCTACAGTCGTGATGTTGTCCGACTGAAATCTGATGAATTTGGCCGCAGCTAGTTGAGGCCATGCCTGAAGAGCATTGAATATCGCCCTCAGTTCCAGAATGTTTATCGGGAGAAGCTTTTCTTCCCGAGACCATAAGCCCTGAGCTTTCAGGGAGTACCAGACCGCACCCCAGCATAACAGACTGGCGTCGGTTGTTACAATGATCCACTCTGGTCTGCGGAAACATATTCCATGAGACAGGTGATCCTGAGACAACCACCATAGAAGAGAATCTCTGGTTTCCTGGTCCAACTGAATTTGAGTTAACAAATCTGTATAATCCCCATTCCACTGTCTGAGCATGCATAGTTGCAGTGGTCTGAGGTGTATCCGAGCAAAAGGGACTATTTCCATTGCCGCTACCATTAATCCGATTGTCTCCATGCACTGAGCCACAGATGGCCGGGGAATGGAATGAAGAACTCGGCAAGTAGTTAAGAGTTTTAATTTTCTGACCTCTGTCAGAAATAGTTTCATTTCTATCGAGTCTATTAGAGTCCCTAGGAAGGGAACCCTTGTGAGAGGGGAAAGAGAACTTTTTTTGATGTTCACCTTCCACCCGTGAGACCTCAGAAAGGCCAATACAATCTCCGTGTGAGACTTGGCTCTTTGGAAAGACGGCGCCTGAATTAAAATGTCGTCTAGGTAAGGCGCCACTGCTATGCCCCGCGGTCGTAGCACCGCCAGAAGGGACCCTAGCACCTTTGTGAAAATTCTGGGAGCAGTGGATAGGCCGAAAGGAAGAGGCACAAACTGGCAATGCTTGTCCAGAAAGGCAAACCTGAGAAACTGGTGATCTTTGTGGATAGGAATGTGTAGGTATGCATCCTTTAGATCCAAGGTAGTCATATATTGACCTTCCTGGATCATTGGTAAGATTGTCCGAATGGTCTCCATTTTGAATGATGGGACTCTG
Source organism: Bombina bombina (assembly GCF_027579735.1). Classification (NCBI taxonomy): domain Eukaryota; kingdom Metazoa; phylum Chordata; class Amphibia; order Anura; family Bombinatoridae; genus Bombina; species Bombina bombina. The sequence continues at coordinate 107,293,519 of NC_069500.1, read as the reverse complement.
AGGAATCTGTTTAGAATTTTTAGATCCAGGATGGGTTTGAAAGTTCCCACTTTTTTGGGAACCACAAACAGGTTTGAGTAAAAACCCAGCCCTTGTTCCACGATTGGAACTGGGTGGATCCCTCCCATTGTATGTAGATCTTCAAAACAGCGTAAAAACGCCTCTCTCTCTTTGTCTGATCTGTAGCCAGACGAGAAATGTGGAAACTCCCCCTTGGAGGAGAACCCTTGAATTCTAGAAGATATCCCTGGGATACAATATCTAACGCCCAAGGATCGTGTACATCTCTTGCCCAGGCCTGAGCGAAGAGAGAGAGTCTGCCCCCTACTAGATCCGGTCCCGGATCGGGGGCTACCCCTTCATGCTGTCTTGGTGGCAGCTGCAGGCTTTTTGGCCTGTTTCCCCTTATTCCAGCCCTGGTAAGGTTTCCAAGTTGCCTTGGGCTGTGAAGCGTTACCCTCTTGCTTTGCAGCCGGAGAGGATGAAGCGGGGCCGTTCCTGAAATTACGAAAGGAACGAAAATTAGCTTTGTTCTTTGTCTTAAAGGACTTGTCCTGAGGGAGAGCATGGCCTTTTCCCCCGGTGATTTCTGAAATAATCTCTTTCAATTCAGGCCCGAAGAGGGTCTTTCCTTTGAAAGGGATGTTCAAAAGCTTGGATTTAGACGACACATCGGCCGACCAGGACTTTAGCCATAGCGCCCTGCGTGCCAAAATGGCGAAACCTGAATTTTTTGCCGTTAATTTAGCTATTTGGAAAGCGGCGTCAGTGATAAAAGAATTCGCTAGCTTTAGAGCCTTAATTCTATCCATAATTTCCTCATATGAGGTCTCCGTCTGGAGCGAGTCTTCCAGCACCTCAAACCAGAAAGCGGCTGCAGTAGTTACAGGAATAATACAGGCAATAGGCTGGGGAAGAAAACCTTGTTGAACAAAAATTTTCTTAAGAAAAACCCTCTAACTTCTTATCCATAGGGTCTTTGAAAGCACAACTGTCTTCAATTGGTATGGTTGTGCGTTTAGCAAGTGAAGAAACAGCCCCCTCCACCTTAGGGACCGTCTGCCACGAGTCACGCACAGGGTCAGATATGGGGAACATTTTCTTAAAAACAGGAGGGGGAACAAAGGGAACACCTGGTCTATCCCACTCCCTAGTAACGATATCCGCAATCCTCTTAGGGACCGGAAACGCATCCGTGTAAACAGGGACCTCTAGGTACTTGTCCATTTTACACAATTTCTCTGGGATCACCAAAGGGTCGCAGTCATCCAGAGTAGCTAATACCTCCCTAAGCAAAACGCGGAGGTGTTCTAGTTTAAATTTAAAAGCCAATGTATCTGAATCTGTCTGAGGAGGAACCCTCCCTGAATCAGAGACTTCTCCCTCAGACATCAAATCCCTCGCTCCCACTTCAGAGCGTTGTGAGGGTATATAGGATACGGCTACCAAATCGCCAGAATGCTCATAATCTGTTCTTAAAACGGAGCTATCACGCTTTGCAGGTAACACGGGCAGTTTAGATAAGAAGGCTGTAAGAGAATAATCCATGACTGCCGCTAAGTCTTGTAATGTAAAAGGGTTAGATGCACTAGAGGTACTAGGCGTCGCTTGCGCGGGCGTAACTGGTTGTGACACTTGGGAAGAGGCAGACGGGCTACCCTCGTTACCTTCAGTCTGAGAATCATCTTGGGCCACATTCTTAAGTGCAACAATATGATCTTTAAAGTGTATAGACATATCAGTACAAGTGGGACACATTCTGAGAGGGGGTTCCACCATGGCTTCTAAACACATTGAACAAGGATTTTCTTTAGTGTCAGACATGTTTAACAGACTAGTAGTATACACAAACAGGCTTGGAAATCACTTTAATCAAATAAAAAACACAATTTGAAAAAACATTACTGTGCCTTTAAGAGATAAAAAGAGCACACATTTTTACAAAACAGTGAAAAATGCAGCAATCCTTTTGAAATTTTCACAGTATGTACCTAAAGGATTAATAAGATTGCACCACAAGTTGCAGAACGATTAACCCCTTAATGCCCAAACCGGAGCAGCCTAAAGCCAACACCCGGTTAAAATTACTACAGCACCTTGCCACAGCCTTGCTGTGGCCCTACCTGCCCTTAGGGATCAGATTTGGGGGAATATAGCTTCTTTAAGGCCCTCAGCAGGACCCTCCATGTGAAGCAGCATTAACTTCTCTGCAATTCTAAGTGCGCATCTGATGCGCGAAATTAGGCCCCTCCCACTCTACTCCGGAGCTGTGAGGCCTACTAAATCACTCCTAAGTGAATAAAAAACAGCCATGTGGGTAATAACCCCAGAAAGAACCCAAAAGGGCTTTCAAAGTGTCTTGCAAAACGATTTTTCCTTAGCTAAACAATCGATTGCCCTTAATAAGTGTCAACCAGTATATTAGCCCTATTATGTAAGCATTCAATTCCTTACTAAGTCTGTGAACATAGCTTACCCTCCCCTCATGGGGATATTGTCAGTCTCTTCTAGCATTATCTCAGTCTTGTCTAGAAATAAATGACTGAACATACCTTATTGCAGATCACCCTGCAAACTGTTCCCCCCGAATGAAGTTTTCTGGTACTCCTCAGTCCTGTGTGGGTACAGCAGTGGATTTTAGTTACAACATGCTAAAATCATTTTCCTCTCAGCAGAAATCTTCATCACTTTTCTGCTAGAGAGTAAATAGTATAAACCGGTACTATTTAAATTAAACTTTTGATTGAAGATAATAAAACTACAATTCTAACACCACATTCACTTTACCCTGCCGAGAGAGACCCTAGTGCTTAGAGCCGGCAAAGAGAATGACTGGGGGATGGAGCTAGAGGGGGAGCTATTTGGACAGCTCTGCTGTGTGCTCTCTTTGCCACTTCCTGTAGGGAATGAGAAAATCCCACAAGTAAAGGATGAATCCGTGGACTGGATACACCTTGCAAGAGAAAAGTAAAATTTGGCAAAAACTTAACCTTGTTTTTATTTGGAGGGGTAAAGTCTTCATTACAATTTAAAAATATTGAAAGGGACAGTCTACACATTTTTCATTTTAAAGTCTTACCTTAGATTAAGCTGCAAACGGCCTCCTGCACCCCCTTTCTATATTATGCAGCAGGAAAAGTATAAAGGTTATTTTAAAATGAATATTGTTTCTCGCCACTCTGAAACTGCTGTAAAGCTCCGCCCACTGATGACATCACGATCTGGGCTACATCGAGGCACTCTGCTAAACAGCACTGACAGTCTGTTGAATGCAACTAGTAAGCCTTTTGTGACTGGGTGCCATATGCAGCCCAAATCATGATGTCATCAGTGGACGAAGATTGGCATCCATTTCAAAGTGGCCAGAAACAATATTAATTTTAAAATAACTTTACCATTCCTGCTACATGATATAGTAACGGTGCAGGAGGCTATTTGCTGCTTAAGGGGAGACTTTAAGATGGCTATGGTGTAGACTAATTTTCTGACCAAATTTCTTGATTATTTCAATATGTGCTTTATATGGGACGAGTTTACTTTAAAATTAGTTTAATATGAACTATTTCTTCTTCATGTATTGATTTTTCCATTGAGAACTCTGCTGGTATTTTAAAGGTTTTCATAGAGAAGAAAAATATTGCAGTAGACTGTCTCTTTAAAAAAGTCATACTTGCAATTTCCACTGTCCAGATAGTCATTCAGAAATAGAAGTTGAAACCAAAATAAATATCTTAAATAATTCAGATAGAACATGCATTTTTAAACAACTATAATGAAATGTTCAATGTTCTCTTTGTGTCTTGTGTGCCTATGAAGTATTTCCCATTAGGCAAAACCATAGAATCAAAGACCAAACTCCAAGTACGTCCCTCCAACAACCACTATACTTTGAGGGGAACCAGGCCTTACATAGATTGAAAAGCCCTCATTACGAAGAACATTGCACATCTTCATTCTTCAACCATCTCCAACGGAGGTAAAGCAAAGACTGAGGTATGTGTGAGGTGGAAAGGTTTATAAAGAGCTCTTGAATCTTTGCCGCCTCCTAGCGGTAGAGAAGTAATTCTCATTAGTAAGGGATCGTGGACTCTCACTACCTGTATGAAAGAAAGCAGGGACGTAAGCTCAGGAGCATGCATGCGTATAGGGCACTATAAGGTAGCAGTTTTGCAAGATTGTTATTAATTTGCAAGAGCACTGGATGGCAGCACTATTTCCTACCATGTAGTGGTTCCAAACACCTATCTAGGAATCTATTCAACAAAGAATACCATGGGAACAAAACAAATTGGAAACTTATTAAAATTGAAAGCTCTGTTTGAATCACTAAAAAAAACATTTTTTGTTTCATTTCCCTTTAAAGATTCTGTGAATTCTGCCAAATGTAAAGGTTACCTGTAAAATTACTACAAGTGTGTCCAAACTTTAAAAAAAGACACATTTGCAATTTATATATCTTTTTTGAATATGTTAAATTCCCCAAATAAGAAATTAGCTGAATACTAAATTTGCAGAAATGCAGCGAATTTAAAGGGACACTGTAAGTAAATATTTTCTATGCCTGTTACTAACTACCCCAAATATGCTTTTTATCAATAGCATTTCATTAACATATCTCTACCGTATAGCAGAAATCTTGTCTGCAAATTTAATTGTTTTCCAAACCCACTCCGTGGGTATCCTTTGCTCTGTACCAATCCGTTTACAATACCTAGGTTTCAAAATGGCACTTTAAACACAAAGTTATTGGTTTAAGTATTTTGAACACGCAGTGCTGAAAATAGTGGGCAGGATAACGTGACATCATCGGCGAATAAAAGATATAACTTTTAGAACGTTACGAAACTTTGTTTTGGAGAAAATATAGGTCAGTAGGTTTTAATTGATGAACTTTAATATGTTAGTTGTTTAGCTTAAAAATTATAACAAAGTAATCCTTTAAATTGACAGTGTACACCAATTTTCATATAACTGCATGTAACAGACACTATTATAAAGAAGAATATGCACAGATACTGATTTTAAAATCCAATAAAAAAAAAAAAACTTTTAAAAACTTATTTAGATGCTCCCATTTTAGAACTATTGATAAGGTGAGTCTGGGCCACCTACTAAAAAGGGGCTGGAAAAAGCAGAAAGAGCTGACATACCCCCCTGCATATGAAAAAACAATTTATGCTTACCTGATAAATTCCTTTCTCCTGTAGTGTAGTCAGTCCACGGGTCATCCATTACTTATGGGATATTAACTCCTCCCTAACAGGAAGTGCAAGAGGATCACCCAAGCAGAGCTGCTATATAGCTCCTCCCCTCTACGTCACACCCAGTCATTCGACCGAAAACCAAACGACAAAGGAGAAACTATAGGGTGCAGTGGTGACTGGAATATAATTTAAAATTTAGACCTGCCATAAAAAACAGGGCGGGCCGTGGACTGACTACACTACAGGAGAAAGGAATTTATCAGGTAAGCATAAATTATGTTTTCTCCTGTTAAGTGTAGTCAGTCCACGGGTCATCCATTACTTATGGGATACCAATACCAAAGCTAAAGTACACGGATGACGGGAGGGACAGGCAGGATCTTTATACGGAAGGAACCACTGCCTGAAGAACCTTTCTCCCAAAAACAGCCTCAGAAGAAGCAAAAGTGTCAAATTTGTAAAATTTGGAAAAAGTATGAAGAGAAGACCAAGTTGCAGCCTTGCAAATCTGTTCAGAGGCCTCATTCTTAAAGGCCCACGTGGAAGCCACAGCTCTCGTAGAATGAGCTGTAATTCTTTCAGGAGGCTGCTGTCCAGCAGTCTCATAGGCTAAACGTATTATGCTACGAAGCCAAAAAGAGAGAGAGGTAGCAGATGCTCTTTGACCTCTCCTCTGTCCAGAATAAACGACAAACAGGGAAGAAGTTTGGCGAAAATCTTTAGTTGCCTGTAAATAAAATTTCAGGGCACGGACTACGTCTAGATTGTGCAGAAGTCGTTCCTTCTTTGAAGAAGGGTTAGGGCACAATGAAGGAACAACAATCTCTTGATTGATATTCTTGTTTGTGACTACCTTAGGTAAGAACCCAGGTTTAGTACGCAGAACTACCTTGTCTGAATGAAAAATCAGATAAGGAGAATCACAATGTAAGGCCGATAACTCAGAGATTCTACGAGCCGAGGAAATAGCCATTAAAAACAGAACTTTCCAAGATAACAGCTTGATATCAATGGAATGAAGGGGTTCAAACGGAACACCCTGTAAAACGTTAAGAACTAAGTTTAAGCTCCACGGTGGAGCAACAGTCTTAAACACAGGCTTAATCCTGGCCAAAGCCTGACAAAAAGCCTGAACGTCTGGAACTTCTGACAGACGTTTGTGTAAAAGGATGGACAGAGCTGAGATCTGTCCCTTTAAAGAACTTGCAGATAAACCCTTTTCTAAACCTTCTTGTAGAAAAGACAATATCCTAGGAATCCTAACCTTACTCCATGAGTAACTCTTGGATTCGCACCAGTGTAAATATTTACGCCATATCTTATGGTAAATTTTCCTGGTAACAGGTTTCCTAGCCTGTATTAAGGTATCAATTACTGACTCAGAAAATCCACGCTTTGATAAAATCAAGCGTTCAATCTCCATGCAGTCAGCTTCAGAGAAATTAGATTTTGATGTTTGAAAGGACCCTGAATTAGAAGGTCCTGTCTCAGAGGCAGCGACCAAGGTGGACAGGATGACATGTCCACTAGATCTGCATACCAGGTCCTGCGTGGCCACGCAGGCGCTATTAGAATCACCGATGCTTTCTCCTGTTTGATCCTGGCAATCAATCGAGGAAGCATCGGGAAGGGTGGAAACACATAAGCCATCTTGAAGGTCCAGGGTGCTGTCAGAGCATCTATCAGGACCGCTCCCGGGTCCCTGGATCTGGACCCGTAACAATGAAGCTTGGCGTTCTGGCGAGACGCCATGAGATCCATATCTGGTTTGCCCCAACGTCGAAGTATTTGGGCAAAGACCTCCGGATGAAGTTCCCACTCCCCCGGATGAAAAGTCTGGCGACTTAGGAAATCCGCCTCCCAGTTCTCCACGCCTGGGATGTGGATCGCTGACAGGTGGCAAGAGTGAGACTCTGCCCAGCGAATTATCTTTGAAACTTCCATCATCGCTAGGGAACTCCTTGTCCCTCCCTGATGGTTGATGTAAGCCACAGTCGTGATGTTGTCCGACTGAAACCTGATGAACCTCAGAGTTGCTAACTGAGGCCAAGCCAGAAGGGCATTGAGAACTGCTCTCAATTCCAGAATGTTTATTGGAAGAAGACTCTCCTCCTGAGTCCATGATCCCTGAGCCTTCAGGGAATTCCAGACAGCGCCCCAACCTAGTAGGCTGGCGTCTGTTGTTACAATTGTCCAGTCTGGCCTGCTGAAGGGCATCCCTCTGGACAGATGTGGCCGAGAAAGCCACCATAGAAGAGAATCTCTGGTCTCTTGATCCAGATTCAGCATAGGGGACAAATCTGAGTAATCCCCATTCCACTGACTTAGCATGCACAATTGCAGCGGTCTGAGATGTAGGCGTGCAAAAGGTACTATGTCCATTGCCGCTACCATTAAGCCGATTACCTCCATGCATTGAGCCACTGACGGGTGTGGAATGGAATGAAGGATCCGGCAAGCATTTAGAAGTCTTGTTAACCTGTCCTCTGTCAGGTAAATCTTCATTTCTACAGAATCTATGAGAGTCCCTAAGAAGGGAACTCTTGTGAGTGGCAATAGAGAACTCTTTTCTTCGTTCACTTTCCACCCATGTGACCTTAGAAATGCCAGTACTAACTCTGTATGAGACTTGGCAGTTTGGAAACTTGACGCTTGTATCAGAATGTCGTCTAGGTACGGAGCTACCGATATTCCTCGCGGTCTTAGTACCGCCAGAAGAGAACCCAGAACCTTTGTAAAGATTCTTGGAGCCGTAGCTAACCCGAAGGGAAGAGCTACAAACTGGTAATTCCTGTCTAGGAAGGCAAACCTTAGATACCGGTAATGATCCTTGTGAATCGGTATGTGAAGGTAGGCATCCTTTAAGTCCACTGTGGTCATGTACTGACCCCTTTGGATCATGGGTAAGATTGTCCGAATAGTTTCCATTTTGAACGATGGAACTCTTAGGAATTTGTTTAGGATCTTTAAATCCAATATTGGTCTGAAGGTTCCTTCTTTCTTGGGAACCACAAACAGATTTGAGTAAAACCCTTGTCCGTGTTCCGACCGCGGAACCGGATGGATCACTCCCATCAGTAAAAGATCTTGTACACAGCGTAGAAACGCCTCTTTCTTTATCTGGTTTGTTGACAACCTTGAAAGATGAAATCTCCCTTGTGGAGGAGAAGCTTTGAAGTCCAGAAGATATCCCTGAGATATGATCTCCAACGCCCAGGGATCCTGGACATCTCTTGCCCAAGCCTGGGCGAAGAGAGAAAGTCTGCCCCCCACTAGATCCGTTTCCGGATCGGGGGCCCTCACTCCATGCTGTCTTAGGGGCAGCAGCAAGTTTTCTGGCCTGCTTGCCCTTGTTCCAGGTCTGGTTAGGTTTCCAGCCTTGTCTGTAGCGAGCAACAGTTCCTTCTTGTTTTGGAGCCGAGGAAGTTGATGCTGCTCCTGCCTTGAAGTTACGAAAGGCACGAAAATTAGACTGTCTAGCCCTTGGTTTGGCTCTGTCTTGAGGCAGAGCATGGCCCTTACCTCCCGTAATGTCAGCGATAATTTCTTTCAAACCGGGCCCGAATAATGACTGCCCCTTGAAAGGTATGTTAAGCAATTTAGATTTAGAAGTCACATCAGCTGACCAGGATTTTAGCCACAGCGCTCTGCGCGCCTGAATGGCGAATCCGGAATTCTTAGCCGTAAGTTTAGTTAAATGTACTACGGCATCCGAAACAAATGAATTAGCTAGCTTAAGGGTTTTAAGCTTGTGTGTAATCTCATCCAATGGAGCTGTGTCAAGGGTCTCTTCCAGAGACTCAAACCAAAATGCCGCCGCAACCGTGACAGGCGCAATGCATGCAAGGGGTTGCAATATAAAACCTTGTTGAACAAACATTTTCTTAAGGTAACCCTCTAACTTTTTATCCATTGGATCTGAAAAGGCACAGCTATCTTCCACTGGGATAGTGGTACGCTTAGCTAAAGTAGAAACTGCTCCCTCCACCTTAGGGACCGTTTGCCATAAGTCCCGTGTGGTGGCGTCTATTGGAAACATTTTTCTGAATATAGGAGGGGGTGAGAAAGGCACACCGGGTCTATCCCACTCCTTAGTAACAATTTCAGTAAGTCTCTTAGGTATAGGAAAAAAGTCAGTACACGTTTGTACAGCAAAATATTTATCCAACCTACATATTTTCTCTGGGATTGCAACCGTGTTACAATCATTCAGAGCCGCTAACACCTCCACTAGTAATACACGGAGGTTTTCCAGCTTAAATTTGAAATTTGAAATGTCTGAATCCAGTTTATTTGGATCAGATCCGTCACCCACAGAATGAAGCTCTCCGTCTTCATGTTCTGCAATTTGTGACGCAGTATCAGACATGGCCCTAGCATTATCAGCGCACTCTGTTCTCACCCCAGAGTGGTCTCGTTTACCTTTAAGTTCTGGCAATTTAGATAAAACTTCAGTCATAACATTAGCCATGTCCTGTAAAGTGATTTGTAATGGCCGCCCTGATGTACTTGGCGTTACAATATCACGCACCTCCTGAGCGGGAGATGCAGGTACTGACACGTGAGGCAAGTTAGTCGGCATAACTTCCCCCTCGTTCTCTGGTGAATTTTGCTTAACTTGTACAGATTGGCTTTTATTTAAAGTAGCATCAATGCAATTAGTACATAAATTTCTATTGGGCTCCACCTTGGCCTTTGAACATATTGCACAAAGAGATTCCTCTGTGTCAGACATGTTTAAACAAACTAGCAATTAGACTAGCAAGCTTGGAAAATACTTCTCAAATGAATTTACAAGCAATATAAAAAACGTTACTGTGCCTTTAAGAAGCACACAAAAAAACTGTCACTTTGATATAACAATGAACCGGTTTAGTTATAGCAATCAATTTTCACATGAAATGCATTAATTTAGCAAAGGATAGCACCCATCAGCAAATGGATTAATAACCCCTTAATACTAATAAACGATTGACAAATCAAATAAATACGTTTTTTATCACAGTCAAAGCACAGTCTCACAGGTCTGCTGTGAGTGATTACCTCCCTCAAACTAGTTTTGGAGACCCCTGAGCTCTGTAGAGACGTCCTGGATCATGCAGGGAGAATAAGGAAGACTGACTGAATTTTTAATGCGTAGGAAAGCGCCAAAATAGGCCCCTCCCACTCATAATACAGCAGTGGGGAAGCTCAGTAAACTGATTTTATTCAAAATAAACGACAGCCAAGTGGAAAATAATGCCCATAAATTTTCACCAAGTACCTCAGAGAGAAAAACGATTAACCTGCCAGTAAACGTTTTCAAAATATGAAATAATAATAAAGGCCTGTTGCTAGTCGCTATCACTGCAGAAAGGCTATAAGTTATATGTATATCGTATTTTCTTAGTGAAGTGCCATTCCCCAGAAATACTTTAGTGCCAACATACATACATAACAGCCTGATACCAGTTGCTACTACTGCATTTAAGGCTGTACTTACATTATATTGGTATTAGCAGTATTTTCTCAGTCAATTCCATTCCTTAGAAAATAATATACTGCAACATACCTCTTTCCAGGTGAACCCTGCCCGCTGTCCCCTGTTCTGAAGTTACCTCGCTCCTCAGAATGGCCGAGAACAGCAAATGGATCTTAGTTACGTCCGCTAAGATCATACACAAACTCAGGTAGATTCTTCTTCTAATACTGCCTGAGAAGAAACAACACACTCCGGTGCTGTTTAAAACAACAAACTTTTGATTGAAGTAATAAAAAACTAAATTTAATAACCACACTCCTCTCACACATCCTATCTATTAGTTAGGTGCAAGAGAATGACTGGGTGTGACGTAGAGGGGAGGAGCTATATAGCAGCTCTGCTTGGGTGATCCTCTTGCACTTCCTGTTAGGGAGGAGTTAATATCCCATAAGTAATGGATGACCCGTGGACTGACTACACTTAACAGGAGAAACATAATTTATGTAAGAACTTACCTGATAAATTCATTTCTTTCATATTAGCAAGAGTCCATGAGCTAGTGACGTATGGGATATACATTCCTACCAGGAGGGGCAAAGTTTCCCAAACATCAAAATGCCTACAAATACACCCCTCACCACACCCACAAATCAGTTTAACGAATAGCCAAGAAGTGGGGTGATGAGAAAAAAGTGCGAAAGCATAAAAAATAAGGAATTGGAATAATTGTGCTTTATACAAAAAAATCATAACCACCACAAAAAGGGTGGGCCTCATGGACTCTTGCTAATATGAAAGAAATGAATTTATCAGGTAAGTTCTTACATAAATTATGTTTTCTTTCATGTAATTAGCAAGAGTCCATGAGCTAGTGACGTATGGGATAATGACTACCCAAGATGTGGATCTTTCCACGCAAGAGTCACTAGAGAGGGAGGGATAAAATAAAGACAGACAATTCCGCTGAAAAATAATCCACACCCAAAATAATTTAAATTTTATAATGAAAAAAACTGAAAATATAAGCAGAAGATTCAAACTGAAACAGCTGCCTGAAGTACTTTTCTACCAAAAACAGCTTCAGAAGAAGAAAACACATCAAAATGGTAGAATTTAGTAAAAGTATGCAAAGAAGACCAAGTTGCTGCTTTGCAAATCTGATCAACTGAAGCTTCATTCCTAAACGCCCAGGAAGTAGAAACTGACCTAGTAGAATGAGCTGTAATCCTTTGAGGCGGAGTTTTACCCGACTCGACATAAGCATGATGAATTAAAAATTTCAACCAAGATGCCAAAGAAATGGCAGAGGCCTTCTGACCTTTCCTGGAACCGGAAAAGATAACAAATAGACTAGAAGTCTTTCGGAAAGTCTTAGTAGCTTCAACATAATATTTCAAAGCTCTAACCACATCCAAAGAATGCAATGAATTCTCCTTAGAATTCTTAGGATTAGGACATAATGAAGGAACCACAATTTCTCTACTAATGTTGTTGGAATTCACAATCTTAGGTAAAAATTCAAAAGAAGTTCGCAACACCGCCTTATCCTGGTGAAAAATCAGAAAAGGAGATTCACAAGAAAGAGCAGACAATTCAGAAACTCTTCTGGCAGAAGAGATGGCCAAAAGGAACAAAACTTTCCAAGAAAGTAATTTAATGTCCAAAGAATGCATAGGTTCAAACGGAGGAGCTTGAAGAGCCCTCAGAACCAAATTCAAACTCCAAGGAGGAGAAATTGATTTAATAACAGGTTTTATACGAACCAAATCTTGTACAAAACAATGAATATCAGGAAGATTAGCAATCTTTCTGTGAAAAAGAACAGAAAGAGCAGAGATTTGTACTTTCAAGGAACTTGCAGACAAACCTTTCTCCAAACCATCCTGAAGAAACTGTAAAATTCTCGGAATTCTAAAAGAATGCCAGGAAAAATGATGAGAAAGACACCAAGAAATATAAGTCTTCCAGACTCTATAATATATCTCCCTAGATACAGATTTACGAGCCTGTAACATAGTATTAATCACAGAGTCAGAGAAACCTCTTTGACTAAGAATCAAGCGTTCAATCTCCATACCTTTAAATTTAAGGATTTGAGATCCTGTTGGAAAAAAGGACCTTGCGACAGAAGGTCTGGTCTTAACGGAAGAGTCCACGGTTGGCAAGAGGCCATCCGGACAAGATCCGCGTACCAAAACCTGTGAGGCCATGCTGGAGCTACCAGCAGAACAAACGAGCATTCCTTCAGAATCTTGGAGATCACTCTTGGAAGAAGAACTAGAGGCGGAAGATATAAGCAGGATGATACTTCCAAGGAAGTGACAATGCATCCACTGCTTCCGCTTGAGGATCCCTGGATCTGGACAGATACCTGGGAAGTTTCTTGTTTAGATGAGAGGCCACCAGATCTATTTCTGGAAGTCCC